>NC_085008.1:2583069-2590569 GCF_963854185.1 Sardina pilchardus
CTGTGAATAAATCATGCTCGTCGTCCGAGGCAGGGATATATAGACTTACTTTAGTTTAATTAACGTTAATGAGATCATTTCTGGCGCCATATTCACTTTAATGGACATGGGTAGTTAAATACTGTCTTCTATTCTGCATAATAGATGGACTGGATAGGGGAGTCATTTAGGAGCCGGAGAAATAGCTGCCTGCGCGACTGAAGGATTCCCTCACACACACACACACACACACACACACACACACACACACACACACACACACACACACACACACACACACGTGCGGTGCTCGCTGAGCGGCCGGTGGAGCTGTGTGATCAGCACGGCAGGTGGATTGATGGCCAGGTAAATGTTAGCACACCGTGCTCACGCTCCTGTTCAACAAGACGAATGGGCTAATTAATAATTAAGCCTTAGCGAGAGTGCTACGCGCGCATCGGACAGCCGCCGTTATCAACAGCCCAGCGCGTCGAGCCCAGAGCCTCACCTGCAGCAGTGACGGGAGGACTCATCAGCGGATGGGCATGTCCAGAGGCCAGGCAGATTAATCGAACACAGAGTAATTAGCATGCAGACAGGCCATTACAGCAGTCCAGTAGGAAGCATTGCTAGAAGTGAGCTGATAGGGCCAGGCCAAGACTAGGACCAGGACCAGGCTAAACCCGTGCTAAACCCAGGCCAGATTCATGTCATCGTATGCCACCCCCCTCTCCCTGTCTGTTGCCTGAGGAAGCGCTGGAGTTGCCCTCTTCCTCACCCCCCCCCCCCCCCCCCCCCCCCCCTTCTCTTTATCTTCGGGCGTGTTCCCTCTCTCTCTCTCTCTCTCTCTCTCTCTCTCTCTCTCTCTTCCACTTCCTCTAACATGGCCGCCTCTCGCATGACTCCTTCACCCCTGTCATCAATCCCCTCCTCTCCTCTCCCCTCCTCTCCTCTCCGCTCCACTCCACTCAGCTACAACACGCTGCTCAGTGTCAGCAAAAGTCCTATTAACCTCTTGCTAGGTTCTATATTGCTGTTCAATTATTCAGCCTCCCCCAAACCTTTTATAATTGATGAGCTTAGCTCCTTTTAAGGTGGAAGCGCTCAGTGAATTATTCACAATGAAAATCGTAGTAGTGGCACCTGTTGCTGTGTTGCCGCTCTCTCTCTCTCTCTCTCTCTCTCCCTCTCTCTCTCCCTCATTTCCTTTCTTCTCATCTCTCGTTTCTCCCGATAGTAGAACTCCAAAGCCATCCGACCCCCGCCTGACCCCCCCCCCACCCCACCCCCCCCCCCCCCCCCCCTCTCTCCCCCTGTCACCGGCATAGCCACTGAAATCTCTGCAATCCGTTAATCACTTTAATCATTTTCTGTTGCGAAACAAACCTCCCACCTCCACTCCTTGCCATTTAAGTTACACCTAATCCTCTGTGAGCTTAGCAAGCAGCCCCGTGTGAAAACAATCCACTCTTTCTAATGTGTATTATTTGGGGGGGAAATCCTCTCGAGCTAAACTAACTTGATTTCTCCTTTATTATGCCTCTCGTACAGTAAATGTCTTAACGCCGTCACATTAGATCCACACAAAGAGAGAAACTTGGCCTCTCTGGTGAGATCGAATGACCTTCAATTGAAAAGCGCTTCAGGTGCATTCTACGCGCGGTGTTGTACTTGGACAGAGGAGAGCAGAACAAGGTTCAAGTTTCCATTTGAAATGAAAAGCGGAAAGCTGAGGCACAGAAAAGCCTCTTTGGAAAAGTCTTGAAACGGCTCAAACATCTCCCTCCTGAGCACGGCACAATGCCACGGAGGAATCAATGAGAATAAATAGCTCTGAGAGTCCTAAGCCCCAGCTCCCTCTGATATCTCATCAATGTCTGGAGAAACAGCGCCTGCTGACAGCAAACCACTGCACTTTGAGTGCGTGTGTGTGTGTGTGTGTGTGTGTGTGTGTGTGTGTGTGTGTGTGTGTGTGTGTGTGTGTGTGTGTGTCCGTGCATGCAAGAGTGTAATAGATGTTTGTGGGTGAGTGTGTAGGTAGGGTGTGTGTGTGTGTGTGTGTGTGTGTGTGCATGGGTGTATAGGTTTGTGCAATGAGGAACAGGAAAGCAAATCTTTAATAGCCAGGAAGGCGTAGAGCTTGGAGTTGGTCCAGGGCCTGTCAGCAGAGAAGACTTCAGACCCAGTGAGAGAGAAAGAGAGAGAGAGAGAGAAGAGAGAGAGAGGGAGAAAGAGAAATAGAGAGAGACGCAGCGCTATAAGAGAGAGAGAGAATGGCTGAGCTAGAAGAGAGAGAGAGAGAGAGAGAGAGAGAGAGGGAGAGGGAGAGAGAAAAAGAGAGAGACGCAGTGCTATAAGAGAGTGAATGGCTATGCTAGAAGAGAGAGAGAGAGCAAAAGAGAGAGAGAGAGAGAGAGAGAGAGAGAGACACACACACACACACACACACACAATGGCTGTCATACAGTAGGAGGGAAACTGTGATGATGCTGGGCTAAGAAGACTGAGAGACGTTAACTACAGTAAGTGACAGACCATGATGATGAGAGAGATTTGTGTCATTCTAACTGAGAAAGAGAGACATTAGCTTTAGACTGTAGTGATGCTAACTACGACATCATGGTCATGCTAATGCCATGCTGACTGAGAGTCAGACCGTACCACACTCATGCTATGAGAGAGGCTGTGATGATGCTAACTCAGGGGCCATGCTAAGCTAACTGAGGTCAACCCTATATTCCCCAGGTCTTATGTTCCCCGTTTTTTCCCAAAAGGGTCCCTTTTTAAAATAAAAACAGGGTCCTATGTTCCCTGGTCCCATATAAAAAGGGGAACATAGGTATGCATCTGTGATGATGCTAACTCATATAAGATCAGGGCCATGCTACGAGAGAGGCTGTGGTGATGCTAACTCAGGGGCCATGCTATGCTAACTGAGAAAGGTACTGTGGTGCTGCTAACTCATATAAGATCAGGGCCATGCTACGAGAGAGGCTGTGGTGATGCTAACTCAGGGGCCATGCTCACGGGAGACGGTGGTGCTGCTAACTCAGGGGCCATGCTATGCTATCTGAGAAAGATACTGTGGTGCTGCTAACTCATATAAGATCAGGGCCATGCTACGAGAGAGGCTGTGGTGATGCTAACTCAGGGGCCATGCTATGCTATCTGAACGAGAGGCTGTGATGCTGCTAACTCCTATAAGATCAGGGGCCATGCTACGAGAGAGGCTGTGGTGCTGCTAACTCCTATAAGATCAGGGCCATGCTATGCTAACTGAAAGAGATACTGTGGTGATGCTAACTCCTATAAGATCAGGGGCCATGCTACGAGAGAGGCTGTGATGACACTACCTCAGGGGCCATGCTACGAGAGAGGCTGTGATGACACTATCTCAGGGCCATGCTATATTAGCTGAGAGAGACTGTGGTGCTGCTAACCCCTATAAGATCAGGGCCATGCTACGAGAGAGGCTGTGATGACACTATCTCAGGGCCATGCGACGAGAGAGGCTGTGATGACACTATCTCAGGGCCATGCGACGAGAGAGGCTGTGATGACACTATCTCAGGGGCCATGCTACGGTAGAGGCTGTGATGACACCATCTCAGGGGCCATGCTACGAGAGAGGCTGTGATGACACTATTAGTGGGGTATGAATTGTAATTCCGTAGGATTTTTTTGCTAAAATTGATTTTTTCATTTTATTTGCTTTATTTGGGGTCCTACTGTTGAAAAATGACGGGGTGCAAATTTTCTGACCCCGTTTTGCCCTTCCTCTGGGGGGCGCTTTCTCACCTTGGCCAGGATACTGACTGCAATCATATATCTACTAATAATGATCACATTTTCACAATCTTGGTGTCAATTTAGGGGTTATTGAGGATGCTGAGTCCATTTATGACCGTTTCATTGTGATCAGAAGTTGTTATGACTCATTTTGTCATAACATTGCAGTAATAAAGGCAAATCCAATGGGGCAAAGTCGGCAAATAGTAAGTGAGCTCATATCTTGGCAATGCTTTGATGTATGTTAACGAAACTTGGTCACATGACAACTGACCCCCTCCCAAGGGTACACAACAAATTTGGTGTAATTTGGCCACTGGGGGGCGCTATAATTAGCGAACCTGCGTTTAGAGGTTACAGTATATCATGATGATGTTGGGTTAGCAAAAAAAATCCAATGGCTAGTCATACTCTTCATACTCATATTGATGATCATTGCAAATTTTACCCACTCATTATAAACAATTGCCCATTTTGGATTTTCCTGAAAGAGAAAGTAGATCATCAGCAGTCACAACTTTGTTTGGCCCCCTCATTGCTGCTTGCCAATTTTTGTCAAAGATAACTATTTCAACACAAGATATGTCTTTTAATTCTATCTAATGACACAAAGCTGAGAATCACATTGCTAAGATACAGACAGAAGATACAAGAAGACAAAATTATCAAATGATGCCATTTGTAATGGATGGCAGCTAAAAATCGTTATGTAAAAATGTATGAAAATCAATATCGGATGAAATGAGAAAATTATCTTTTTCTTGTAAACAACTTAAGTGTGACAAGCAGTATGACACAAAATACCCCAGAAATGTTTCACTATCAGTAAACTGAAGAGTGTGTGTTATATGAAAGTCTCGATTTCAATTTGAAATTTGGAGCAAGAAAATCTAAACCGAGAGATGAGAGAGGAAAAATCACATGTAAAATTCTAGCTCTCTAAATAAGGTGGTTCTTCAAATCCAAAGGATAGGAGAAACCCTATGAGCCCTAGGCTGTTTTAAGGGCATTTCCATACCTTTAGTTAGAAGCATTTATCCTGGTCATTGTAAGTGCCATTCACACATGCTACATAATACAAGAACCATGGTGGAGGGATACTTTGGAGCTGAGCAATTTACAGAAATATGTGGTGTGTGCCTTACAGAAATAAATGTCAATTTTGATTTAGTGATGAGAAATGACTTCACACTTTTTGTGCTCCATATTTGTGACACGAGCTGATCTAACCTGACTTGTTTGCGTGGCACACATGACGTGCACACATGATGATTCTCTATAATAACTTTTTACTGCATCGCAATGAACAAAGTAAAGGCAAAAAAGTGTTTATTTGTCAAACAAATTTGGATGCAATATGAGTCTTGAATTGGATAACATACAGGAATTTGCTAGGATCTCAAAACGGGATTATGAATGTGCCTTGCCATAGAGAAACACATGATAATGTTGGATTATGAACATAAGCTATTATGCCACAAAAAACACACAAAAACATGGGGTAAGTGGAGCTAAATGAAGTTATTATTTTGCTGTCACTTCGTCTCTTTCATGACCTAGAAGGTTGTATGGTATCTGTGGATAGCTCTGTGTCTCCTCTTTCATCTGACATGTGTGCCATAGCTTTCTGATCTTTGGTTCAAGAGTAAATCAAACGAGATTAATGGTAGCCTAAGCTATAAACTAATCCAGCGCGAACTTTATGGGCGCTGCCATCTTGAATATCGCCATTACTGCGTGTCTGCGAGTGTGACGAGTGACACTTGCCTGTGCTTTTCAATGAAAGCATCCTGTCAGAGAATGTCTAACAAGAGGTCCCGCTCATGAATGAAAATGTCAGGTGAAAGGGAACATTGGATCAATGATGTCAGACTTTACCAAAACTTACCAATGAAGGTAATTTATTAACACCCTAAAGTATTAAGACGTGTATTAATGACAGCTAACCTCTGCAACAGCCGCCTATGGAACCAACGGGCTAATTTCTTAGCAGCCAGGCACGCAGTAATGGCGACGTTGTGTTACTTCCGTGTTTCGCTGGATTAGTGTATATGACATTATTATTTGTTTGTCACTGTCTATTTTTATAACACAGAAGGATCGATGTATTTGGTATCAATGGAAAGCTCTGTTTCTCCTCTTTCATCTGATATGCATGCATGTCTGTGCGATCCCGGGTTCGTGAGTAATTCAAGCGAGAGTAATGGATGTGCGGGTGAACGCAGAGAGCAGTATAGACTATAAATATGATATACTTTGATTTAATTTAATGACAAGTGTTTAGTCTCGTTGGAAAGCCCCAGTTCTGCTCTTTCGTGTAATAAAGGCCTCATCTCGCTGCAACTAATAATTGCGGAGCAATGTGACAGAGAAGAATGGGAGCGTTTTTTGACGCACTTGGTCAATAGGGCTCATAGGGTTAAAAGGGATCCATTACAAATGGCATCATTTGATAATTTTATCTTCTTGTATCTTCTGTCTGTATCTTAGCAATGTGATTCTCAGCTTTGTGTCATCAGACAAAATTAAAAGACATATCTTGTGTTGAAATAGTTATCTTTGACAAAAATGGGTAAGCAGCAATGAGGGGGCCAAACAAAGTTGTGACTGCTGATGATCTAGTTTCTCTTTCAGGAAAATCCAAAATGGGCAATTGTTTATAATGAGTGGGTAAAATTTGCAATGATCATCAATATGAGTATGAAGAGTATGACTAGCCATTGGAATTTTGCTAACCAACGTCATCATGATATACTGTAACCCCTAAACGCAGGTTCGCTAATTATAGCGCCCCCCAGTGGCCAAATTACACCAAATTTGTTGTGTACCCTTGGGAGGGGGTCAATTGCCATGTGACCAAGTTTCGTTAACATACATCAAAGCGTTCCCAAGATATGAGCTCACTTACTGTTTGGCGACTTTGCCCCATTGGATTTGCCTTTATTACTGCAATGTTATGTAAAAATGAGTCATAACAACTTCTGATCACAATGAAACTGTCATAAATGGACTCAGCATCCTCAATACCCCCTAAATTGACACCAAGATTGTGAAAATGTGATCATTATTAGTAGATGTGTGATTGCAGTCAGTATCCTGGCCAAGGTGAGAAAGCGCCCCCCAGAGGAGGGGCAAAACGGGGTCAGAAAATTTGCACCCCGTCATTTTTCAACAGTAGGACCCCAAATCAAGCAAATAAAACAAAAAAATCAATTTTAGCAAAAAAATCCTACGGGACCATTATTTCATGACAATTGGTACCCCACTATATCTCAGGGCCATGCTACGAGAGAGGCTGTGATGACACTATCTCAGGCCCATGCTAACTGCAAGTGAGCCCAAGACCGTGCGGCGGGCGGTGCCATCTGAAGCACCTGAGGGCAGCAGGATGGCCATGACAAGCCTGGCGTTCCCATAATGGAGCACTCAGTCCCAGCTCTTCCCCACGCTCCCGCTCACGGAATGTCAGCTCGGACTAACGATGCGAGGCCTCTCCAGCCCGTGTCACTTCCTGTGGTCTGGTCCCCATAGACCCCCCGCGGATCACAGGTCCCAGCAGGGCTCTGCCCCCCCCCCACCCCCCCCTCCTCACCTCACCTCTCTCTATCTCTCGTTCTCTCCACCGCTCTCTATCTCTCTACACCTCCCTCTCTCTCTCTCTATCTCTCATTCTCTCCACCTCTCTCTCTCTCTCTCCTTTCTCTGCGATGTCTCAGGCTGAGGCGACACAGA
>NC_085008.1:2600569-2613069 GCF_963854185.1 Sardina pilchardus
TGGTGACATGTCAAATCACGGGGAATGTTGGAGTCATCCCACACAGTTATAATCTGTGTACCTGAGGTGCGATGGCTACATTGTTAACTAAAATAAAGCGTTACATACAGTACTCTGAACTATCTGCGCGACAAGAAAAAAATGAGACCTCCATTGTTTTTAACGGAGCAAAGCCCACTAGAAACGTCTGCCGCGCAGCAGCCGCACAGGGGTAGAAAACTGTTCTAAAAATCCTGCGCGTCAAACCCACCCCGCTGAACGGCGTGTCCGGTGGGCACCGGCCTTAATCCCATAGGACTTGTTGATAAGGGAAGTGTGGTACACACTTAAGAACACTCACACCCAGTGCCAAAGTTAGACTATGATTTTTATTTGCAGCACTCGACTTATGTACTTGTTCAGAATCAGGACCACAAGTGCTGGCAGGATAAGGGCGATTAGTTAGGCAACAATTACTTCACATTAAAATAGATAAACACTGCAAGCCATAACATCATACATCATTAAAACAAATACCACCAACTGTCCCTAGTAAAGAATAAAACTAGTTTAATGTCACTGTGTGAAAAAGGGAGGAGGCATGGCAATGGCAATCAGTGCCACTGTGTCAGGCTCGTTTCAGTGGTGGGTTGGCAAGATCTGCTGATACAGTGACGGCTGATGTTCAATTGCTATGTCTGTGAGATCACTGAGAGATGGATATAGAGTGTGTGTGAGACAGAAGGAGAGAGAGGGAGAGAGAGAGAGTGAGCGAGAGAGAGAGACAGAAATATAGCGAGAGAAAGAGTGTGTCTGCGCTCACAACCACCCTCCAGACTAGACAGTGCATATTTCCTCTTATCTGTGATGGTACAGGAGGAGTAGCCACTGGTAGTGGGGGCTTGAGTTGCCGGCCCTGTGGAGAATGCTAGTCTGTAGTGTGTGTGTGTGTGTGTGTGTGTGTGTGTGTGTGTGTGTGTGTGTGATGGTAAAGCAGAGTAGCCGCTGGTAGTGTGGGGCTTGAGTAGCCAGCCCTGTGGAGGACGCTAGTCTGCAGCCTGAGGCTCCAGAAGTGGGTGTGCTGGGGAAACAGCCAAAGCCCACTGATGCAAGCATTGGCCACCATTGCACATGTCCAGGCTTTGAGAGCGGAGTTGAGAACCCCTCACAGGTCCGTGTCTGCTAGTCTGCTAGTTATATCCGGCCTGCAGTGGGGCTTCTGGCTGAGCCAAGTGGACATCAGTGGTGGACGAAGTACATTTATTATGTACTTAAGTGAAAGTATAGATACCTTGTGTCAAATATTACTTGAGTAAAAGTGAAAGTACCCACTTTGAATTTTCACTTAAGTAGAAGTATAAAAGTATTTGCCTTCACATATACTTAAGTATTAAAAGTAAAAGTACTTCAATGAATTATGGTTCTAATGGCTTAATTATAATTATAATTTATCATTTCCACATCAAAGCTCCTGCTAAATCAGCTTACCGGTATATAAGGTGAACTACTAATGCCACTCTTCAAATAGTTTCTTACATTTCTCTATTTGCTTAGAAGCTATCTACAGTGGGGAGAACATGTATTTGATACCATGCTGTAGTTGCCCAAAAAAAGAAATATAAAATCATCATTTGACAATTGATCTTAATGCCTTAATTCAAAAAATGAGTAAAAATCAAACTGCAAACAAACAGATTGCCATGGTAGTTTTTCCAGTAGGCCTATTAGCCTGCCTGTTTGATGCTCATTGAGCTCAATGCAAGCCTATACTGGAAAAAGCACCATGCCAATCTCTAGCTGTGGTGAAGGGTATGATGATGTGGGGCTATTTTAATTCCAACGACCAAGGGAATGGGAAAAGGGAATTTATCAGGATGCATATATCCTGGATCCATGAAATAGCTGTCCTTTAAAAATAAAAATCTACCTGCCCCTGTGTTAAATTCCCATAGGGTTACATAGGGGCTCAAATACTTCCTTCCCCCTAGCATTTAGGAGGAACATTTATTTATTTACGATACATTCTTCAATCACAAAGAGAATTGGTGTCCTTAGCCCCCCCCCCCCCCCCCCCCCCCCCATTATGATAATAATGACAACGTAATTTTGTTGTAGAAAATACATTTGTTAAGAACTATGATGCTGTTTGATTAATTTATAAATGGTACACTGTCATTTTAAGACTTGCCGGCTGCCCTTTATAAAGCGGAGATATCAGTTATCAATGCACTCTCTCCCTTTCATGCATGCTCACACGTTCCCAATTATGTTATGAGTAACGTTATGAGTAACAAACGCGTAAATTAGATTTGCTGCAATAGAGATTTCAAAGAGTAGGCTTTCATCTCTATGTAACATTGATATTGACATTGTAAATGTAAACGTTCTCTAAGAAGAGTGTTAGTTTGCAGTAATGTTAACCATTTTGGCAAAAAATGGAACGAGAGGGTTTTCATAAATATAACGGAGTAAAAGTACGAATTTTCACTTAAAAATGTAGTAAAGTCAAAGTACAAAGTCTCACCAAATATAAATACTTAAGTAAAGCACAGATACATCAATATGCTACTTAAGTACTGTAACGAATTACATGTAGCCTACTTCGTTACTGTCCACCACTGGTGGACATACACTAAGTGCACGGAAGACTCTCTCTTGGGATCCAACATTTAGAAGAACACATCAACTTGTGGGAAATTAGCTGAAAGTGGGTATTTCCAGTTAGCCTATAACTAGCTTATAGCTAAACGGGAGCTATAGGTTAACTGGAACAACCCACATCCAGTGAAGTATGCTACTGTAAGCTAGGCTAACAGTGTCAGACGGGAGCGTACCTACAGTATGTTCCCCGGGTCCTATGTTCCCCACTTTGTATGGAACTGGGGGACATACAGTAGGACCCTTCTTTTATTTTAAAAAAGGGTTCCCTGCTGCTTTTCCCAAAAAGGGTCCTACTGCATGTGTCCCCGGTATGTGTTGCGACCGGGGAACATATGGATGACCCCCATATACCGTAGCTAAATGGAACGACCCACTTCCAGTCAATTATGCTAAGCTAGGCTAACTGGAACTTATGCTAAGCTAGGCTAATAGTGTCAGCCTGAGTTATTTATTGCACACACAGAGAAGATAATACAAGGGTACAGTATGTATCCTTATCTAATTCTGGAGTAGACTGCATATCAGCTACTTCTTAAAAAATGTGGCTTGTTCCTCTAAACCTCACACACACACACACACACACACACACACACACACACACACACACACACACACCTGTCCACAAGCAGCTTAGTGCACATTGTACAGTCTGTCTCTTCCTCAGACAGCAGGCCGTGGCCAAAGTCCTCTATAAAGAATGATTTGGTACTTTATTCAACAAGCAGTTTTGGTAAACATTTGTAAACAAGTGTCTTCTGTGTTTGCGCCCTTGTAACAGCAGTGAGTGAACAGGACTTGTGGTGTAGCTGAACTGGAGCTTCACTCTATGTTCCTGTGTTCGTCACTTTGTATGGGACCTACAGTATGGTCCCCACTTTTCCCAAATAAATATGTATGTATTGCGACCGGGGAACATAGGGATGACCCCCTCTGAGAGTTAGCTGGTGGTTAGCTCAAAATTTTTCTAGAGTTACTGTAGCTGGTGGTTAGCGCAAGACTGCTCCACAGTTAGCTGGTGGCTAGCGCAACATTGAGTCACTTATTTTACATGGGAAACTGTTGAGAAGAAAAACAGTGCAATGACTTACCTACACAGAGCTGAAAAGATGTTGATTTCGGGAGGAACATTTTGAACAGGGAGGGAAGACTCACGTTGATGACATCACATAACAGCGATTGGTTTGCCGGTGGTTAGCGCAACATTGCTCCTGTGTGTTGTGTTGCCATTTATATTTACAAACAAGGGCAGCGCACTGACACACAGCGAGCTGACAGTAACCTCAAGGAAACATTATGTCAGCTTTTAATCTGCCACACTCCATTCCTCATCATGTGCCCCCACCCACCCCCACCTCATGAATATTCATCTGCCGTGTTCCCACCCTAACAGCCTGACAGTGTGTTTGTTTCTCAGCCCCGAGATTAATGCATCAGAGGCCTTTTACTGTACATGTACTCTCCCTTATGAAGTCTAATGGGAGGCTGGATTAGGCACCCCTGTGCTTTGTGTTTTAGGCTTTTAGCTGTGGACACTGCATCTGAAAAAAAAAAACAGTTTCTGACCTTCATTCAGCAATGGACGTCATCAGCATCGGGCATATTTCTGTGTATGATTATTATTTTGTTGTAATCCTGCATTTACGGTTGTGCGGAGAGCAGTGGTGAGGCTGGGCGGCGGGCGGGTGCAGTGCGGGTGCGGTGCGGGTGCGGTGCGGGTGCGGTGCGGGTGCGGTGTGGGTGTGGAGCGGTGCGGTATGGCGGTGCTTTGAGCTGACATGGCGCTGCATAAATAATGGCACAGCACTAGAGAGAGCAGAATGAAATACGCCAGCGCTGAATAAAATGCCCTGTCAGCCCAGATGGCCCTCAGATCAACAACTCCCATACTCAACTGCTCCCCCCTCCCCTCTCTCTCTCTCTCACACACACACACACACACACACACACACACACACACACACACACACTCATACACACACACATACTCATACACACACACACACACACACACACATACTCATACACACACACACACACACACACACACACACACACACACATACTCTCTCACACGCACCCCAGTGTGACCTCTCTGAACTATGATGATATGCAAGATCAACACAACTGCAGTCTTGGATGAAGTTCATCAGAAAACACAATTAACGTTCTCCGCTGAAGAGAAGTTGGATGAGTGGCTCGAAAGTTTTACGGAGTGATTTATCGAGCGCCGAGCAGCATAACTAATTCACAAGATTGTCTCGAAATAATTCATCCGGTAGTGTGCTTTAACCATGACCTCAGTTGGATGCGTATCAGCACAAAAGCAAGTAACGCATGCGTTAAATGACTCAAGCCTCTCTAATGACAATAAAGCTCACACACACACGCAGCCGCTGCAAAGTGCTGCAGCCAGTGCAGTGTGAATTTATGGAGGAGCTGAGTTATGAACCCGCGAGACTTATGGCCAGCCCAGACCGCCCGACATGATTCAGGATGTGTGTGTGTGTGTGTGTGTGCCTGTGTGTGTGTGCGTCTTATGGCGAGCCCAGACCGGCCGACGTGATTCAGGATGTGTGTGTGTGTGTGTGTGTGTGCGCCTGTGTGTGTGTGTGTGTCTTATGGCGAGCCCAGACCGGCCGACGTGATTCAGGATGTGTGTGTGTGTTTGTGTGTGTGTGTGTCGACGTGATTCAGGACGACCGGTTCAGCTGCGGCGTGCTTTATGCCGTTTTTTCTCCCTTTTTAATGCGGCGCCGCGGCGTGAATAACACGCTCTACCGGGCCGCTGAAAAATATGGACAACAACACCAATCAGCCGCTGTGTTATCAACTCATAATAATTATCTCAATCCCACAAATTGCCTGGCCACCATGAAAATGACGTGGCCATATTGTGTGTGTGTGTGTGTGTGTGATGACGTGGCCATATTGAGTGTGTGTGTGTGTGTGTGTGTGTGTGTGTGTGTGTGTGTGTGTGTGTGTGTGTGTGTGTGTGTGATGACGTGGCCATATTGAGTGTGTGAGTGTGTGTGTGTGTGTGATGACGTGGCCATATTGAGTGTTGTGTTTTAGAGATGCTGTGCTAATGGACTTTGGCCTGCATGTGGTGGCTGCAGTGCTTCTCCTGTGTGTGTGTGTGTGTGTGTGTGTGTGTGTGTGTGTGTGTGTGTGTGTGTGTGTGTGTGTGTGTGTGTGTGTGTGTGTGTGTGTGTGTGTGTGTGTGTGTGTGTGTGTGTGTGTGTGTGCGTGCGTGTGTGTGTTTAGGGACTGATGAGGGACTGATGAATACAGGCCAGCCTGTGCTCTGTGTTGTTGCACAGGAGAAAACACACACACACACACACACACACACACACACACACACACACACACACACACACACACACACACATACACACACACACACAGGCCTCAGAGCAGAGCTCAGCCATCGCATACAGTACACTGTAGGACACACGTGAAGATAGGACCTGCTTCTCCCACGACAACTCTCTCTCTCTCTCTCTCTCTCTCTCTCTCTCTCTCTCTCTCTCTCTCTCTGTCTGTCTTGCGCAGACATGCTCTCTCTCTATTTCTCTCTGTCTGTCACTTGCTGCTGTCACATTCTCTCTCTCTCTCTCACACACACACACACACACACACACACACACATACAGTGCACTCCACTCTCTCTCTCTCTCTCTCTCTCTCTCTCATATACACACACACACACACACACACACACACACACACATACAGTGCACTCTACTCTCTCTCTCCGTCTCCAGCTGCCTCTTTAGCATCTTGTGATTTATTACTGGGTGTCACAGTTATAATCTCTGTGCTTTCTCAGCGGAGCTGATGTCACTTCCTCTCCTCTCTCCTCCGTGAGCCACTCTCCTCTCCTCCTCCACCCCCTCTCTCCTCTCCTCCCTCTCTCCTCTCCTCCCTCTCTCCTCCACCACCCCCTCTCTCTTCTCCTTCCTCTCTCCTCTCCTCCCACTCTCCTCTCCTCCTTCTCCTCCACCACCATCACCATCCCTCTCTCTCTCCTCTCTCCTCTCCTCCCTCTCTCCTGTCCTCCTTCTCCACCACCACCACCATCCCTCTCTCTCTTTCCTGTCCCCAACATTGCCACCCCTCCCTCTCCCCTGTGAGCCTTTCTCTCCTCTGAGTCCCTCTCTCTTTCTCTCCCTCGCTCCTCTCTCTCCTCCCTCTCTCCTCTCCTCCGTGTATCCCTCTCTCCTGCATTCGCTCCTCCACTGGAGAAATTCATCATTATTACTCATCCGACAGGTCCATTACCAACCTGGGCTACAAAACAAAACAGAGAAAGAGAAACTTTTCTCTGTCTTTTTGTTTTGAAGAAGAAAGGCGTACGAGGGGAAGAGCCCTGAGGCAGAGGGTGTGTGGTGCGTGTGTGTGTGTGGTGCGTGTGTGTGTGGTGCGTGCGTGTGTGTGTGTGTGTGTGTGTGTGTGTGTCTGTCGGTGTTGTGCCAGGAGTGCTTGCCCTAAGTTTGATGGATTCTGGAAGAGTTCACTTCAGACCTGATAGATTTAGATTGATCTTCCCATCGAGTGGTTTGAGTAAGCACAGAAATGGACACTGGCTATTTCTTCTCACTTGGGTTATCCGCTGAGATGCTGGAATGCTATGGCCTCTGTTGACATCGTTTCCACCTCTCTAACTTCTCATTTCCCCACTACACACTCAACCACACACACACACACACACACACACACACACACACACACACACACACACAGCCACAAACACACAAAACATTCAGAAACAAAACAAACACACACACACACAGTCATAAACACACATAGTATTGACAAACACATACACATACATACACACACTCACACACACACACACACACACACACACACACACACTCCCCCCGTCGTCTCATCCAAGGAGAGGTTCATCATCTTCTTATCTCTCTGGCCATGTGGGCTGGCTGGCACGTTTTCCACCCAGCGCCACTTCAATCTGTGCAGACCCACCATCTGATACGGCACAGCACAGCACAGCACAGCACAGCACAGCACAGCACAGCTACCAACCACCTCAGGCCCACCATCTGATATAGCACAGCACAGCACAGCACAGCACAGCACAGCACAGCACAGCACAGCACAGCACAGCACAGCACAGCACAGCACAGCTACCAACCACCTCAGACCCACCATCTGATATAGCACAGCACAGCACAGCACAGCACAGCACAGCTACTGTACCCAACCACCTCAGGCCCACCATCTGATACAGCACAGCACAGCACAGCACAGCACAGTTACCCAACCACCTCAGACCCACCATTAGATACAGCACAGCTACCGAACCACCTCACTTCCTGTCAGACCCAGCATGATACAGGCTTTGCATATCAAGGCCAGATTAGAGGGTGTTATGCACTGTGAGCATTTACAATGTACACCATATGTGGCACTGGTGTGTGGCACTGGTGTGTGTTTGCTTGTGATGTGGATAGGTCCACTGGTTCTCTCTTGATGTGAGATAGTTACAGCACTGGGCATCTCTCTGCCGCAGGTAAGGTGTGTATTTGTGTGTGTGTGTGTGTGTTTGCTTTATATTACTGATGTGAACAGGTCCGGTGGTTTGAGATAGTTACAGCACTGGGCATCTCTCTGCTGCAGGTAAGGTGTGTGTGTGTGTGTGTGTGTGTGTGTGTGTGTGTGTGTGTGTTTGCTTTATATTACTGGTGTGGACAGGTCCAGTGGTTCTCTTGATGTGAGATAGTTACAGCGCTGGGCAGGTATGGCAGCCTGTGGAAATGAATTGTGTTATCAGTAAGCTGTCCTATCACACACTGAGCCACAACACACAAACACACACATACACACACACACACACACACACACACACACACAACAATGCCCTCAAACAGTGCCAGGAAGCTAGCGCTCACATCGATAACCTCACCTATGCACACCTGAAAATGGTCTTTGAGTGTGTGTGTGTGTATGAGTGTGTGTGTGTGTGTGTGTGTGTGTGTGTGTGTGTGTGTGTGTGTGTGTGTGTGTGTGTTTATATGTGTGTGTGTGTGTGTGTGTGTGTGTGTGTGTGTTTATACGTGTGTGTGTTTGTGTGTGTGCGTGTGTGTGTGTTAGGGTAAGAGAGACAGGGAGAGAGAGAGAGAGAGAGAGAGAGAGAGAAAGGCTTTAACGTTTAGCTACACTTTACTCTGGTTCCTGATGGAGCAGACTCTGGTTCTGCTCTCCTCATCCAGGCCAGACTCAGAGCAAACCCAGGACACCTCCTCCACCTCAGCCTCCACCTGGAAACTGTGTATTGGTGTGTGTAAGCTGTGTTTCATATCATTCCTGTTAAGAATAATATCATTCCTGTTTAGAGTCATATCATTCCTGTTAAGAATCATACAGTATCATTCCTGTTACAGTCAGAATCATACCATTCCTGTTTAGAGTCATATCATTCCCGTTAAGAATCATATCATTCCTGTTAAGAATCATATCATTCCTGTTGAGAATCATATCATTCCTGTTTAGAGTCATATCATTCCTGTTAAGAATCATATCATTCCTGTTTAGAGTCATATCATTCCTGTTAAGAATCATATCATTCCCGTTAAGAATCATATCATTCCTGTTAAGAGTTGTTAAGAATCATATCATTCCTGTTAAGAGTTATACTGTACCTACCTGTCTTAGAAAGGACACCGAGAGGTTTTTTCCCCAATCATTTTCACACTCGTCTCAATACCAAGTCCACTTCTGCAAAACACTTTCAACTTTCACCATATCAGTAGACTATGTGAGATAAGCGGTGTTGCTTTGTCTAAAACTGTAGCCTGTGGAGCTGTTCACTAGGGTGATATCCGCCTAATTGGGGAGAATTGTTTACCAGAAAGAGAAAGCTCACATTTTACGAAGCTTGTCTTTGAGAAAAGTTTAAACATTTCAGATCATTATTTTGTGAGGGCAAACTCCGGGGTACCAGTGGAGCAAGTGCGCTATCGAGCATGACACCATGCTGAAGACTTTCATTTGCTTTCTTATTGCTGCTCACAAAAATAACAAGTACATCGTTCATCGGAGAGGCCGCCGCAATGTCACTGCACTCCAGTAGGCCTACTCTCCCAGCCGTTAAACTACTCTCCTCAACAGCGACGCCGGAAACAGCCTTCACTCCATGGCGCACTTTTACGTTTCTGAAATACATTATTCCCGGAGCAATCACTCTGAGCAGCTGAGATGTCGGATGCCAGCACGGTTAAATCCTTAAGAATGATGCAATCGATCAGAATTTTATTACACAACAAACGAGTAAGTAACACACAGCTATGAGAGTGTTTACAAATAGAAGCCACAGAAGGCAGCCAATCACACTCATCTGCATGGAGCTGAGAGAGAGACAGACACACAGAGAGACAGAGAGACAGAGAGAGAGAGAGAGAGAGAGAGACAGACAGAGATAGAGAGACAGAGAGAGAGAGAGTGACAGAGAGAGAGAGAGAGAGAGAGAGACACAGATTGAATGTATCTGAGCTGTGAGAGGAATTGACAACATAAGTTAGAGGTAGCCCACAGCTGATGATACATATACAGTATGAATGCTTCTAGATCACTGGTCATCGTGAATGATGACGTACTGTACTGTAAACCCATGCTTTAGGCCTGTATGATAAAATGCCTCCTCATATTTCTCCCCTGAGAACCCCTGACACCTTTTTAATATGCTGTAGGACTGCAGCACAGAACACAACACAAGCTACTAAACCCTCAGCCACTTCACACACTCAACAGAACTAAACACAAGCTACTAAACCCTCAGCCACTTAACACACTCAACAGAACTAAACACAAGCTACTAAACCCTCACACACTCAACACACTCAACAGAACAAAACACAAGCTACTAAACCCTCAGCCACTTAACACACTCAACAGAACAAAACACTACTAAACACTACTAAACCCTCAGCCACTTAGCACACTCAACAGAACAAAACACAACTGAACCCTCAGCCACTTAACACACTCAACAGAACTAAACACAAGCTACTAAACCCTCAGCCTCTTAACACACTCAACAGAACTAAACACAAGCTACTAAACCCTCAGCCACGTAACACACTCAACAGAACTAAACACAAGCTACTAAACCCTCAGCCACTTAACACACTCAACAGAACAAAACACAAGCTACTAAACCCTCAGCCACTTAACACACTCAACAGAACAGAACACAAGCTACTGAACCCTCAGCCACTTAACACACTCAACTGCAGAGAGAAGCTTCTGCAGAAGACTCAGAACGGCACGTTGGTGTGTGAAGCTCGCTGGGGGGCCTCTACACATACACACACACACACACACACACACACACACACACACACACACACACACACACACACACTATGTGGACACACTTGCTGGGCCTCTACACACACACACACACACACACACTATGTGGACGCCCGGGGGGTGCGCCTGGAGAGTGTTGGTGTGTTGTCCAGTCTACTGTATTTCCCTTCAGATTGGCAGGCATTTATTTACCGAGAACGAGTTCTGCACTAAAATGGATTTCTATTTTCAAAACAACTTCAGAAAGGAGACCAAGCAAGCTGGTATATTGATATACTGTATTTAGAAGGTAACAGTTCATCATGGGGACATACTGTATGCATTTTCCAACAACAGCATTGCTGTATAAATAGTCCCGTTCCTATAGTATTATGCTTTATGAAGGCACTCAAGATATCATATGGATAGCAAGCTACTGTGAAATTAGCCACATAGACTCATCCACATCCTTGGGTGCAACACATTTAAAAGTGAGTACCTGTAGGTATGTTTATATATTTGGTACCAGTTCAACATGGGAACCCAAGTTAAGATACATACATGTGTTTCAACAACAGTATAAAGTGTCCAGTTCACATAGCATCATGCTGTATACATGCACTCAAGATATCATAATGGATAGGAGTGTCCTCAGCAAGTGATGGAGAAATTAGCCAAATACGCACTAACAACCTCATCCCCATCCACATCATCTTTGGCTGCTGCACATTCAAAATATGAAATCACATTAAAGAGTTTATCAGATTAGGAAGACAACTGCTTGGAATATTGTCAAAGTAAGTCTTAGACACTGAGAGAGTGAGTGTGTTCTGAGTGTGAGAGCAGGAACATGCAGTAGAATGGCTGTCTCCCGCCTCCCTATCTCCCGTCACAGACGAAACGCAGAGATCTGACAAAGTGCAGGCTCACTGACCACAACCACAAGATACTAGCAGACAGCGAATATCACCATTGCCAAAACAGCGGAGAATGCACAGTGCGTGTGTGTGTGTGTGTGACAGGAGTGGTCAGATGGGGCTGTTTCAGTTTCACTGGCGAAACTTAAAACACACATTTCAGAAAGAGGACCTTTTGTGAAACTGACCAGCCGTCTTCAAGATAAAATAAATAAAGATTTCATATGGGAAACAAGACACATGATGGATGTGGGCACTAATGCATAGCTCCAACTCAACTGGGGAAGGCAGATTAATGTACGCACACACACACACACACACACACACACACACACACACACACACACACACACAGAGGTTTGTTCATTTCAGTTTCTGTCTAATATATCTGTATATCTCGACAGTGTCTGCAAGTGTGCATGCATGCGCAGGAAGCTGAGACAGACGGAGACAGAGTTGCAATAATACGGCACGTTGGGCACAGGGATAAGCACAGCCTAAATAGCCAGGCAGGGGACTAATATAGCCAGACACAGGACTCCTGTTATAGCCAGATGCAGGACTCATGTTATAGCCAGACACAGGACTCATGTTATAGCCAGACGCAGGACTCCTAGTCAGACACAG
>NC_085008.1:2615569-2620569 GCF_963854185.1 Sardina pilchardus
TCTACACCAAACAATACACGTTCCTGAGTTTTTGGGGATTGGGAAACGGATGTGAGTGGGCTCCTTTCCAGACCAGCCTGCAGAACAAATTCGACTTGGCTAGCCGGTGGGTCTGGGTTCTGCCCGCTAATACTATCAGGTGGGTCTGGGTTCTGCCAGCTAATACTATCCGGTGGGTCTGGGTTCTGCCGGGCTAACACTCTCTCAAACTCAATGCAACAGTCCTTACAAAATGAGCTAAACTGATACTGATGAACACTACAGTATGTTTAACTAGAACTGAGGCACCACACATCTCCACTGCAGTACTGCTGGCACTGCTATCACCTGCTCCCTGGCTGAGAGACCTGCCAATTCATCCACAACCACAACCGGTCTGCACTCACAGCCACTGAGGCCTCAAGCATTTGATCAAGACACACGCCAGATGGAGACTTATGTGCTATGTCCAGAAGTCAAGCGTGCACGCTGGGCAGTGTGCACTTTCTGGAAGTTACGTCAGAATAGACTGTCCGAAAGTCAAGCGCTCTCACTAGTTGGGTACTTCGTTTGCCGTGATTTCCAAGCGTGCATCGATGCATCTTTTTTGGCCTCAGATATCCCATAATCCATTGCGCAGCGCAGGTCAAGCTCCACACGTCATGCAAATCGTCAACACACCCCTCTCCCCAAGTCAGGTGACGCCAACTAGTTAGTGCTGTCCAAATGTAGGTAGGGACGCATACTGAGGAGCGAGCTAACTAAGACGCTACTGGAAAGAAGGTACTATCCAGCGTGCACGCTTGACTTCTGGACACAGCCATGGACACTCTCCCAGCCCTGCTGCGTCTTAAGTACTAGAGTTCTGTGCCCCCTACAGGTTTGGAGTGAGGACACCGAAACCCAGGTGAGGTCCTTAAGCTCACCTGGCACGTGAGACTCTTACTTGTCAGGGCAAAACTGGCCTCAGATCTGCCAGGACCTGTGAAGCTCACCCATGTGAATCCGCTGTGGATAAAGGACTCAGAAACTGGCTTGGCCACCTTTGTGTTTTCACACTTCGAGTTTGTTTTGATTCGTGCACTCTCACAGAAACTTGTACTCTAATGAATAGGGAGATGTTCATTTCCTTTCACTGCTGTACAGGAAATGTTGCAAACATCCATTGTTAGTTGATGCACATCATTTGAGACGTGATCTTGCGATCAAAGCAGCCAAGAGTTGAGAGAAATGGAGGGCAGGTGTGTGGGGACATGTGTGAGTGAGTGAGTGTGTGTGTGTGTGTGTGTGTGTGTGTGTAGGGAGTGTGATATCAGTGTGTGTGTAGGGGGTGTAATGTTTGTGTGTGTAGGTGGTGTAATGTGTGTGTGTGTGTGATAGTATGTTTGCGTGTGGGGGGGGGGGGGGGGGCAGTCAGTTGCAGACACATGCCTGAAGTAGGAATGTGGTGTGTCAGTGTGTGTGTGTGTGTGTGTGTGTGTGTGTGGTCGTGTGTGTATGTGTCGGCGTGGTTGTGCGTTGCAGTGAGGCATGTATAGAGGAGTCCTGGCTGTGTGATAGCATCACCTTCCACTGGGGAGTAATAGAGCTCAGAGCAGCACACACACACACACACACACACACACACACACACACACACACTCACACACACACACACACACACACACACACACACACACACACACATTACCCCTCTACACAGACACACACAGACACACACACACACACACACACACACACACACACACACACACACACACACACACACACACTCTGGCGGGTAACGGAGCTCAGAGCAGCACAGCAGTAGCCTCCTATCAGCGCACCCACAGCAAAGATGGACACCAGCAGGGAACAGCATGTGCTTTTAACTGGCCCGTCTGTGTGTGTGTGTGTGTGTGTGTGTGTGTGTGTGTGTGTGTGTGTGGATGCACAAGTATGTTGTAAGTGTACTTATGTGTTTATGTGTTTTGGCTTGTGTGTGTGTGTGTGTGTGTGTGTGTGTGTGTGTGCATGTGAGTGTGGTTGTATGTTTATGTTTATGTGTGTGTGTGTGTGTGTGTGTGTGTGTGTGTGTGTGTGTGTGTGTGTTGATGCACAAGTATGTTGTAAGAGTACTTATGTGTTTATGTGTTTTGGCTTGTGTGTGTGTGTGTGTGTGTGTGTGTGTGTGCATGTGAGTGTGGTTGTATGTTTATGTTTATATGTGTGTGTGTGTGTGTGTGTGTGTGTGTGTGTGTGTGTGTGTGTGTGTGTGTGTGTGTGTGTGTGTGAATGTGAGTGTGCTTGCATGTGTGTGTGTGTGTGAGAGAGAGAGACAGAGATAGACAGATAGAGGCATACTGCACATAAACAAACCTGTGAAATGGGATGTAGCATGAGGGCCTATAGCCTATAGCTTACAGGCTGAATGAATGTGTGCCATTGATTGTGAATGAAGCGTGCCGTTCTGGTCCACTCCAGCTGATGTGGGGGGGGTGGGGGGGGTTGGGGGGGGGGGCACCCTCAGTACCCACAGCTCTGAGATCTGAAAACTCACCCATGAACACACTACAAAAAATATTATTATCGGGTATTTGTAGTTATCTGGTTATTCAAGTGTTCATGTTCGAAATAGACTGATATTCATTATCGGTTTCCTGCCGTTATCGGTTTTTGAAAAACCCCTTTAACGCACCTAGGTTTCTGTCAATATTCTGATTTTTCGGAGACATGTATGCACCTTAAACAGATTATTCCAGTCACCTGATCATTGGCAGCAGTCGTGTTTTTAGTGTGCATTAGGGGTGTAAAAAATAACCGATACATATCGATATTCGTTTTTAACCTGTAAAAGACGACTACATCGATGCATCAAGCCTCGTTTCGAATTTTTCATGACATGAATCGGTTATTGTTTCGATTTAAAAGAAACAAATCGGTTCACATTCGCAAACGTTTCTGACTTGACCGTCTCTTATGAAATACTCGATTTCCTGGCCTGGTGCGTGGCTGTGTGCATCCCAATTTTGATTTGAGAACAATGACAGCCTCTCATTGGTCAAAGATGGCATAGCCTATCACGTTCGTCTATCCATTCCAACGAAACGTGCCCTGGACGTGCCTGAAGGAATGAGATGCTAGTCTTCCTCAGAAAAGATTTCTGACAACTCCGAACCTATATTCAACGCGCCGGCGAAACTTAAATCCAAAGTTTGGAAGTCGTTTGGCTTTTTCAAAAGAGAAGGTCTCTTTATATGGCTCTGGTTCTATCTCTCCCGTTGTCAAGCGGGCATATCCCAGGATTCTGATTAACTTTAACTTTGAAAGATCGCTACTTTTATAGCCTACATGGCATCCAACTAGCTACAATCCACCTCCGTCATATGCTACAATGTTACTATGGTTCTGCACGTCTGTATTTCAGCTTGGATGCAACGTGACAGTTCATTTAAACTTCGCAACGAGTTTGGCGAATTAATATTCAAGTGTGATACGGGAACTACTTCAAAGGTAGCAGGTTATACGAAGTTAATGGCCACCCCATCAGCCAATCAGAGAAGAGAATTCCATTGTTGAGGGAGATAAGTAGAGAATCATTTATTCTTTTACATGAGAAAAGGCCAAGGGCAAAGCACTGCTTTATTTTCTTTTGTAACGACACCTCTTTGGTCTTTATTTTTTTTATGCAACATATACAGAGATATGTGTTTCTTCTGTTTATTTCTTTATGGTGTCCTCAGTGTGTGCCATTACTAAAATATTATATGAAAAACCTCACCTTTTCACAATAAAATGTTTTGTCATGTTCATACATCAAGTTGTTTGTCCTATTGATAACCATTAACTTGATCATGTAAAATGTGCACAATTGTAAAGTGAATGTGCACAATGAAAAATAACTTTCAGAATGCTTTTGATTATTGAACCGCATCGAATTGCATCGAATCGCATCGAATTGAATCGTACCGAATCGTTTGCTATTAACATGTATCTTTTTTTGAATCGTATCGTGACAATGTATCTAGATGCGAATCGTATCGTCTTTCACATGAGAGATTCACACCCCTAGTGTGCATGTAAACGCACTCACTGTGTAGGAACGTTTCAGGAATGTTTTCATCTGAAATCTCTGGAATGTGTAGGAACGTTTGGGATCTACTCTGGCCCCACTTGACCTCCTTCATCATGGAGATTCTGCAGAGGGGTCAAATATCCTCATGTATTGATATTTCCAGTTTATGGTCATTGAATGTACATTTTTATTGAACACACACACTGTTATGGTATGCTCATACACACACACACACACACACACACACACACACACACACACACACACACACACAGGCAGGCGCACATACACACACAGACACAGACACTTACACACACACACACACACACACACACACACACACACGTTCACAGACTGACAAACATACCCATGCATTCTCTCTCTCTGTCTCTCTCAGACACACACACACACACACACACACACACACACACACACACACACACACACACACAAGCACACCTCGAGTGTCTGGGTGCTGAATCTCCATTCTGGTCATGCTCCAGTCCTCGGGCTCCCCAGATGAGCTGTGTGTTTGGGGGAGAGCAGGAGAGGGAGCTGATTGGCTCCCCAGATGAGCTCTGTGTTTGGGGGAGAGCAGGAGAAGGAGCTGATTGGCTGTGTCTTGTTTACCACGCTCTACTGAGGCTCTCCTGCTAAAAGGGGAATTTGCCTCCATCTGAATCCCATCCTATATCACAGGAGTGGACGTGCATGCACACACACACACACACACACACACACACACACACACACACACACACACACACACACACACACACACACACATGCACATATACTCACACACACACACACACACACACACACACACACACACACACAAGAATACACACACACACACACACACACACACACGCACATACACACACACACACACACACACTCTCATGTACACACATATACTGTACACACATACACATGTACGTACACTCATGCACACGCACACACA
>NC_085008.1:2623069-2633069 GCF_963854185.1 Sardina pilchardus
ACACACACACACACACACACACACACACACACACACACACACACACAGAGGATAACCCTGGAACAGGTCCAATGTATTATACCAGGACTGTGTTTCCCGGAGCAACCAGCATAGTAACTAATGCAGAGAGAGAGACAGAGCGCTCAGAAGGGCATCTATCATGGATGGAGCAGCGCTACTCTTCTAATAGAACATGGAACAACGCTACTCTTGTATAAGAACATGGAGCAGCGCTACTCTTCTATAAGAACATGGTGTAGTGGAATTTCAGATTGCGGACAAGAAAAATGCTCTTCAAAAGGATTTATTGTAAACTATATACAAAAAGAGAAAACAAGAAAAAAAGCTATGTTAATTGGCATGATTCAATAGTGTTGGCGCTGCTGTGGCATGGCGTCTCTGGCTTCTGCGCAGCCTCTCACACTGGCACTTCAGCATTTGCGCACCAACAGAACAGGCCTTCTCACTGGTCCAGGTCGCTTTTATGCGCTGATTGACGGCTCTGAATCAGGACTCCTGCGTGACGTCGTGATTGGCAATCAGCTGGCTACCTGCTCACACGTGACATGGTGAAAAAGGCGCAACACGCTCCGGCCCAATGAACTTGGTCGGAGAACAATGTTCATTAATCACAATTCCAAGTTATATAATAACTGAACTGGTCTTCTCAGAAAGTTATTTGATGTTTTTACAAGGCAAGATCGTACATTACCATCTCTTCCTATGAATAATTCCGTAATTCTTCCCAGCTTCCATAAGTGTCTTGGTATTCGGTCTTCGTGAATTAACACGACATCTCCAACCTTCACTGTAGGAGTAGTACTTCTCTTCACTGTATGGGCTGATCTTAACTGAAGAATATATTCGTTCCTCCAACGCGTCCAAAAAGATTCCATTATTCGTTCACGGTATTTCAGTCGCTTCGTCAGGGATTGCGCGTCCGCTCCTCGAACATCTGTAGGACATCTCTGTGGGGGTAAAGCAGTGAGTCTCTTCCCTACCAAAAAATGAGCAGGGGTTAGCGGTGACACATCCTCACTATCTGGATATAGATACGTTAGTGGTCGTGAATTGATTACCGCTTCCACTTCTGTAATGACTGTTCGTAGCTCTTCAAATGTCAAACAGGCTTTACCTAGTATCTTACGGATACAGATTTTTACAGATCTCACCAGACGTTCCCAAAATCCTCCCCACCATGCGGCTCGCTCCACAATGTATTTCCAGGTGATTTGTTTTCCTGCGAAAAGACTTTGCAACTCCTTTCCTTTCATAAGTTGCCACATTAATTTCAAGTCATTATCAGCCTTCTTAAAAGTCTTAGCATTGTCTGAATATATCGTTTTGCATATTCCTCTTCTCGATACAAATCTCTTAAAAGCCATAATAAAAGATTCAGTTGTTAAATCAGACACTAATTCCAAATGTACAGCTCTTGTAACTGGCCATGTGAATAATGCTATGTACACTTTGTGGTGATTTGGCTTGACTAGTAATGGTCCGGCAAAATCTACACCGGTTACCTCGAATGGCTGGGCCTCCGTGATGCGCTCTCTTGGTAGCGGCGCTTCGCTTTGCTGGCTGGGCTTCACTTTGGATTTACGGCACATCAAACACTTCAGCACTACCTTCTTGGACAGCTGCCGGCCTCTCAAAATCCAACTTGATTCTCTGACTTGAGTTAAGGTGTCACTTACTCCCGAATGTAGAACTTCTTCATGTGCTCTTCTCACATGCAGTTCCGAAAACCTGTGATGTGCAGGAAGAATCTGTGGATGTTTGACTTCATGCGGTAACGCACTATTTTGTAGGCGACCTCCAACTCGCAGGATTCCGCATTCATCAATATAAGGATTGAGAGTTAGTAGTTTTGAGTGTCTGTGTTATTCTTTTCCAGCATGCAAATTCTCAATATCTGTAGGGAAACATTCATTCTGTGTGTTTAAAATCCAATATCGTTCAGCATGTTGCATCTCATCCGCACTCAATTCTCCTTTTAGCGGTTCTGCACTTCGCACATTATGAATGAACCTATAGACCCATGCCGTAATTCGTAGAACTCTTTGTAGGTTACTGTGTTCATTTAAGTCAAGAATCGGGCTTTTAATTTCTGTTACCTTGGTTGCAGATATTTGATTTTGTGCAATGCATTCAACAATCTCATTGTGGGTTTCCGAAAACTCTTCGGTCTCCGGTGCGTCAATGCGATTCATACATTGTGGTCCGTTCCACCACAGTTCTGCGGCGATCATTGAATCCACCGACAATCCTCTTGTTCCTAAGTCAGCTGGGTTTTCTCG
Source organism: Sardina pilchardus (assembly GCF_963854185.1). Classification (NCBI taxonomy): domain Eukaryota; kingdom Metazoa; phylum Chordata; class Actinopteri; order Clupeiformes; family Clupeidae; genus Sardina; species Sardina pilchardus. The sequence goes on from NC_085008.1 coordinate 2,625,370, forward strand.
CCCTCGACAATGGTTCCAGTTTTCTGGCAAAGTTAAACTTTGAATTTCTGACACTCGATTTGAAACGAATGGTTTCCACTGTTTGGCATCGCTTTTAATCCAATGAATTGTGATCATTGAGTCTGTCCAAAGTTTCAATTGACTTCTGTCTAGGTTCAAATTAGTCAAGACATAATTTCCAAGTCTAGCTCCTATTACTGCCCCTAAAAGTTCCAATCTGGGTAATGTTGTTGGTTTTAGAGGAGCAACTCTGGTTTTAGCAGCTATTAAACTACTTGTGACATTTCCATCAGATTTTAGAATTCTTAAATATGCTGCTGCACAATAAGCAATTTTACTGGCATCACAGAATACATGAACTTCCTTGTATTCAACACTTGGCTCAGGCTCACCTTCTGGTAGAGTCGCGTCATAGCGGCGTTGAATTGACAGCTGAGTCAAGGTCGGAATTTCTGCGCACCATTGTCTCCATTTCTCGCACAGATCCGTTGGTAATTCTTCATCCCAATCAAGTCCCTTTTGCCACAGTTCTTGAAATAGGCATTTGATTCTGATTGTGAATGGGGATAAGAATCCAATAGGGTCAAAAAGTCTGGCGGCCGATTGCAGCACTCCGCGCTTTGTGTTGTTTACCTTATTCTTCAAGAATTGTATCAATTCGTCTACTTCAAAGGTGAAGTCGTCTTTATCGGTTCTCCAAGCGATTCCTAGTACCTTTAATGTGGAAGGATTCTTGATTACTGTTTTCTCTGTGAATTCCGTGTCCATCCATTCATTCTGCAGTTCATTGGAGTTGGTTTTCCATTTGCACAGTATCATTCCTGCTGTAGACAGAATTTCTTTAGCTTTCATTGCAATGTTCTCAGCAGAATTTACGTCTGTTGCACCAGTAATCAGATCATCCACATAAAGACATTCTCTCATAGTTTTCACAATATCTGGGTAGATGTGCTCATACCTTTCGAGATGGTGTCTAATCGTTGCGGCTAGCAAGAAAGGGCTTGACGTCACTCCAAAAGGTACCCTAGTCATTCTCAACGTGATCAGATTGACTTCTTCATTGCTAAACGTCTTGTCTTTGGTCCACAAAAATCTCAGAACATCTCGGTCTGCTTCGTTCAATGAAATTTGCAAGAATGCTTTTGTAATGTCTGCCATAATTGCAACTTTATGCTCACGAAATTTCAAAAGGATGCTTAAAAGGTCTGGGTTCAAATTAGGCCCTGCAAATAGACACTGGTTCAAAGAGGGGCTGTTACTTTCATGGGATGATGCATCAAACACAATGCGAACCTTAGTTGTAGTTCTCTCTTCTTTGACTACAGCATGATGCGGCATGTAATACATTGGACCTATTGACTTCTCTTCTGTCACTTCTTCAACTATTCCTTCATTCAAATAGTCTTGAATCACTGCATCATATCGCTCGTAAAGTGACTGGTCTCTGCTAAATTTCTTTGTCAGACTTTTAAATCTGCGTTTAGCAACATCTAAATTCGATGCCAATTCAACAGGTTCTCTTTTCCATGGCAAACTGACTTCATACCTTTTTTCTTTGAGTCACCGTTTGTCGGAACTTTTTCATTGCCTCATCGTCCATTGATAGCGGTTCTTTATCTGTGTAGATTCCAATCGACTCCGTTTCCCAGAATGTGCGTAGCTGATCCGACAAAGAAATATCTTCAGCCACACTGACGTGCATCATTCCTATGTCCAATGTCTCTACAGTGGTGTTCAGCACCGTCGTTGTCCCCTGTAACAGCCATCCGAACGTGCTCTCGATTGCCACCAACGTGTCACTCATGCGCTCCATTTGGCCCGTCACTATCTTCCAATAGTAATCTCCACCGATCAGGATTCCGAGTTCCATGTCCATTCCTCGGATCGGGATATCTGCCACCTGTCGGCCTTTGGTCTCCAAAGCTCGTCTCACCTTCGCATCTGCAATTTGCAACTTCGAAGCACAAACATTAGGCGTCTCCAACAACTCCAAAATCACACTCTGCTCAGTTTTAACATTTCTCAAGCGCACTCTAACTTTCCTGCATTTGATTCTTTTTGGAGTGGCTGATCCGAATGTGTGCAGGTTTAAGGTTTCTTCTCCTATAACTGGCAATTTTAGTGATCTGGATATGTCTTCTTGAATGAAGCTTCGTTGACTCCCTCCATCCAATAAACATCTCACTAACTGATCTTGAATGGGAGTCTCAATCCAGGCCACTGCAGTTTGCAGAAATACTGTGTTGTGATTGTGAGTAGATTGCACAGGGGAGACTGACACTAGTGTATCTGGTGCATCTGATTTTTTATGGGTTTCGTGGTCTCCGCATAATGCAGCTTGTGGGCATACAACTTTGTAGTGTCTTCGACCGCAATTGTCACAGGTAACTTGCGCTCTGCAATTGCGTGCAATATGCCTACCGCCTAAGCACACATAACACCGGCCTAGTCTTTTCAGTTTGTCTCTCCTGGCTTCTACACTCTGATAATTACATTCTCGGGACTTGTGCGTGATTTCGTTGCAGAACAAGCAATGGGGATCATCTCGCGTACCAACATGAAAAGTAGCGGAGGTTGGGCCGTAACTTTTTCTTCGTTCTGATGTTGGCTTTTCTCGGCCTCTGACTGAGTCCTTTTCTGGAGCATAGCTTGAGCTTGACTGACGTTGCGATAAACTTGCAGTTCTTTCTCTGCTTTCTACTTCCCTTTGCAAAAAGCACATTAACTCTCTCACACTCAAGACTTCGTCTTTCTTTAACTGCCGTGTGAATTCTAAAGTGATTTCTTCAGGCATCATCTTCATTAGAATAGGACAAAGTAGACTTCCATATGCGTTTGAGACTACTCCCATCGTGTCTAAACTACGCACTTGCACTTCACATTCGTCATACAGGTTGCGCAGTGCTACAATATCAGTCACCCGTTTAACAGGGCTCAGACTTAGCAGTTTATTCATGTGAGCATTAATTATTAAATCTTTTCTACCAAACCGACTGGTTAGCATTTCAACTGCATGGTCATAATTATCTTCTGTTAAAGCAAGACCTGCTACCACTTTTGCAGCGTTGCCAGATAGAAATGACTTCAGATAATTAAACTTATCGGACTTACTTAGGTGTTGATTCTTATGTATTGTCCCTGAGAATTGACTCCAAAAGTTTTGCCACTTGCTGATATCTCCTGAGAAGTTCTCGATCGTTAGCTTTGGCAACTTCATCACGGGAATTCGGTTTCTTTGGATTGAAGACTGTGAATCGGAACTTGCGTCTTCCTTCAATTTTTCCAGATACCTTCGCGTGCGCACATAAGCTGCTTTGATTTCATCCATGTAGTGAATGGCTCCGTTTACCTCTTCGTCTAAGTCATCCACTGGCGTGATTGATTCAATTTCTCGGTCCAGTTCGGTCAGCGACGTTTCTCTGTTACTCAACTGCTCATTCCATTCCTCTAGTGAAGTCACATTGGGTTGGTCTTTGCGAAGTTCTTCATTGATCTTTGTGGTGAGCTTCGTTACCGCTGTTCGAATCGTGCCCCGTATTTTCTTCCATCTTGCTATTTTCTCCATTGTTCGGTCCTCACCTGTCCACACCTGTGCTCACGTGACTGCACTCAGGTAATCCACTTCCTCGTCAAAAGTAGGGAGACTTCCAATCTTCGGAGCTTCTTCGGAGCTTCTCTTTTCCTCCCTCTTCCCGGGTTTCGGCACCAAAAAATGTAGTGGAATTTCAGATTGCGGACAAGAAAAATGCTCTTCAAAAGGATTTATTGTAAACTATATACAAAAAGAGAAAACAAGAAAAAAAGCTATGTTAATTGGCATGATTCAATAGTGTTGGCGCTGCTGTGGCATGGCGTCTCTGGCTTCTGCGCAGCCTCTCACACTGGCACTTCAGCATTTGCGCACCAACAGAACAGGCCTTCTCACTGGTCCAGGTCGCTTTTATGCGCTGATTGACGGCTCTGAATCAGGACTCCTGCGTGACGTCGTGATTGGCAATCAGCTGGCTACCTGCTCACACGTGACATGGTGAAAAAGGCGCAACACATGGAGCAGCGCTACTCTTCTATAAGAACACAACATGGAGCAACGGTACTCTTCTATTAGAACACAACGCTACTCTTGTATAAGAACACAACATGGAGCAACGGTACTCTTCTATTAGAACATGGAGCAGCGCTACTCTTCTATAAGAACACGGAGCAACGCTATTCTTCTATTAGAACATGGAGCAGCGCTACTCTTCTATAAGAACATGGAGCAGCGCTACTCTTCTATTAGAACATGGAGCAACACTACTCTTCTATTAGAACATGGAGCAGCGCTACTCTTCTATTAGAACACAACGCTACTCTTCTATAAGAACACAACGCTACTCTTCTATAAGAACACAACACGGAGCAACGCTACTCTTCTATAAGAACACAACACGGAGCAACGGTACTCTTCTATAAGAACACGGAGCAGCGCTACTCTTCTATAAGAACATGGAGCAACGCTACTCTTCTATAAGAACATGGAGCAACGCTAACGCTACTCTTCTATAAGAACATGGAGCAGCGCTACTCTTCTATAAGAACATGGAGCAACGGTACTCTTCTATAAGAACATGGAGCAGCGCTACTCTACTATAAGAACATGGAGCAACGGTACTCTTCTATAAGAACATGGAGCAGCGCTACTCTTCTATAAGAACATGGAGCAACGGTACTCTTCTATAAGAACATGGAGCAGCGCTACTCTACTATAAGAACACAGCGCTACTCTTCTATTAGAACACGGAGCAGCGCTACTCTTCTATAAGAACATGGAGCAACGCTACTCTTGTTTCAGGAAATAAGATTTTTAGGGAATGCACCAGTGCTCCATTCAATATCAAGCTCCACTCCAGGATGTCTCTGTGTGTTCACCTTATTCCTAAACCCGGAAATCTGTACTGTTTTCAACTTCCCTTCATTCTGTTTACATACGTTCACAGCACGCTAACTAGAATATGCTTCAACTTTGATTCCTTTTGCAATGTTGACAATTCTGCCCTCAGCATGGATATACTGTAACCGATATAAAAAAGAAAAGTTAACTTTTATATGCGTTATGATATGTTAAGCACTGTCAACTGTCACGTTAAAATAGATACAACACAGCTTCGCCGGAAATAGATAACCGTTTTCTGCATGCTGAGGTGTCATGGCGACGCCCATTGTTGGCTACGGAATATCGTGTATACATGCCATTTGTGTTCTGGATAGTGAGGTCAGATTAACTAAATACGCCAACTGAACAACTCGTATATGTTTAAGTGTGATCAGCCCAAGTGCTGGGTTACCTGAACAACTCGTATGTTAAGTGTGATCAGCCCAACAATTGAACAATTCATACAGTATATGTTTAAGTGTGACCCGGTCAGATCAGCCCAAGTGCTGGGTTACCTGAACAACTCGTATATATATTTACAGTAGGTGTGACGTAGTGCTGGGTTACCTGAACAACGTGTATGTTTATGTGTGACCCGGTCAGATCAGCCCAAGTGCTGGGTTACACTACCTGAACCACTCGTATATGTTTAAGTGTGACCCGGTCAGATCAGCCCAAGTGCTGGGTTACAGTACCTGAACCACTCATATATGTTTAAGTGTGACCCGGTCAGATCAGCCCAAGTGCTGGGTTACAGTACCTGAACCACTCATATATGTTTAAGTGTGACCCGGTCAGATCAGCCCAAGTGCTGGGTTAGACCTGGTCAGATCAGCCCAAGTGCTGGGTTAGCTGAAGACTGGAGCAGCTCTTTAGAGCAGCTGGTGTTGCGGTAGCTGGAATAAGCACGCAGCGCTGGTGTGGATGTGCATACAGATCAGCTGCAGGCTCTCTGGGATAAGAAGATGCACACACACACACACACACACACACACACACACACACACACACACACACACACACACACACACACACACACACACACACACACACACAGACTCTCTGGGATAAGAAGATGCAAGCTGCTCCCGCTGCTCTGGTGCCAAACATCCAGTCTTTACCAGGGAGAAACTGCAACACCATGCAGCATTGTGTCGTCTTTGTGTGTGTGTGTGTGTGTGTTGTTTATTCTTTCTCTCTCTCTCTGTAATACAAACAGAGTAAACAGAGTCTGTATGTGTGTGTGTTTGTGTGAGTGTATTGTCTTTCTGTTTGTGTGTGTCTCTCTCTATCTGTGTATTGTATTCTCTCTCTCTCTCTCTGTGTTGTCTGTGTGTGTGCATATTGTCTGTGTGTGTGTGTGTGTGTGTGTTTGTGTGTGTGTGTGTGTGTGTGTGTGTGTGTGTGTGTGTGCATTTGTGGGTAACCTTTGTCTGTATTCTCTCTCTCTCTCTCTCTCTCTCTGTATTGTCTGTGTGTGTGTGTGTGTGTGTGTGTGTGTGTGTGTGTGTGTGTGTGTGTGTGTGTGTGTGTGTGTGTGTGTGTGTGGATAACCTCTGTCTGCAGGGGCACGGGCAGTGCTGATTTCTGGTCGGGGGTTTTCTAATCCAATCTGTCCAGCGCTTAATGGCCTCTCCAGAGGAAGTGACCTCAGCTACTTTCATCTCCATTACGTGTCATTAAGCCCCGTATGATGTCACCGCGCCGTCAGTAAATACTCACTCACTGTTTTCTTTTACGACCGCTTTTTCAAAAGGCCTTTTGGACAGCCCACCTTTTAAGAGTGGACTTTAAAGTGGCCCTGCGGACCCTCCATTGATCCACTTAAGAAGCTTAAGGTGATAGAAATGACCTTTGACCTTTGTTCCATGAAGGTGCATTAGCCATAGAGACGGGCTTCATAATGCAACCCCCCCTGCTAATGCTATAGCATAACTGCGCTATAAAATGCAGCCAATAAGAGGATAGCTCGCTGGCTAATCACAAGTAGCACATTAGCACATTAGCACAGTGGTCTGTTGTAAGTAGCCGTGTTGGGGTTGGAGTGATGGCTTATACAGTGTACTGTACACGGGATAACAGCGCCATTACATGCTGATAATTAGCTCTGGACCTAAACGTGTAATTACAGCACCGCTATTAGTGTAATGTAACAGTAATTGCGTTGTAATGTTCTCAGGGAATTGATTAATAACAATATAAGGCAATATATTTGCACCTCATTGCTGTGCCTGTGCACTGTTTATAACATTGTGTGTGAACATGTTGCTCTCGAACAAGGCCAGAATATGTCCTTGAATACGTAATGCTGTCAGAGGTACTGGTGTATCTTTAAAGTAGTCAGATAAATAATAAGAAAGTGTAAGCTTTTTAAAAATCGTTCATGTTTATTTGATAGTTTGTGGGACACTTGGAGCTTGACTGCATCAGTGAGGGTTTCTCTGACAGTCGGTTATCTCCCATGAGCTCAGCTCCTCGTATATATATGCAGCTATTCAGGTTTAGGGCAGGATACAGTGTTATTCAGGGTTGGGGCAATTATTAAAGAGAATAAGAACATCCAATAATCATACTTGAATCGCCAGAAAGATGAGCTACATAAGTGTGTTTAATTTCCCATGAGTTTAAGATCACTGACCCCCGCCGGCCATATCATTAGTGAAACAGCACGAGTGACCCATCAACTACAATGATAGTGCAAACGGCCACCGGTATGAAGACTTCTTGGACCCAACTCAGCTGGCAGACGGCAGCCGCAGCCTAATATAACCCCAGTGGTCATTCCTAC
>NC_085008.1:2640569-2643069 GCF_963854185.1 Sardina pilchardus
GGAGAGAGATCGAGTGAGAGATACAGAGAGAGAGGGAGAGAGAGAGAGTGTGTGTGTGTGTGTGTGTGAGAGAGAGAGACAGAGATGGAGAGAGTGAGAGAGACAGAGTGAGAGAGAAAGCAGACACTGGGAACTGGGATTGATTCATCCTTTATCCCACTTCAGAGAGTGGAAAGAACTACAGTAACATGCTTTTGTCTGTTTGTCACGTCAAAGACAAAGGCAGTGGTCTGGTCAAGGTTAAATTAAGGCAGTGGTCAAGGTTAAATGAAGACGGTGGTCAAGGTTAAATTAAGGCAGTGGTCAAGGTTAAATGAAGACGGTGGTCAAGGTTAAATTAAAGCAGTGGTCAAGGTTATATGAAGACATTGGTCAAAATGTCTAGAGTGGCAGAGCAGATCCGGGGTTCTGTCAGTCCAATCCATGTTATGTGTGAATAATCTACTCGAATGTTTGTCATGTTCTGTGTGAATAATCTACTCGAATGTTTGTTTTGTTCTGTGCCTGTATGTTTACCTTTAGGGGCCGCCATTTTCCCTGTACAGTGCAGTGTGTTTGTAAACAAACAGGTGTGCTGTCCACAGTAATTATTCTTTAAGCCATGACCTTGTACACTAGCCTACTGTATGTGAACACCTTTGTCAAATATAATACATTCCAGGGCTGTCTGCGAAGTAAAGACACTGTTATTTTTGTGTCAGATGGTAATTTCTCTGTCATGACCTTGAATGTTTAGCACTGGGCAGTACGTGTGTGTGTGTGTGTGTGTGCGTGTGTGTGGACATATGTGAGTACATCTGTGTCTCTCGTTTGAACACGGTGAGGCAGAGGAGGCGAGAGGCTGGAGTGTGTTGTCGGGGCGGGGAGGGTGTAGCGCTCCTCCACCTGTCATGGCGCTCTCGCTCCACACACACACCTCACACGCAACACACACCTCTCCCTACACACACATCTCACGCGCAACACACACCTCAAGCGGCATACACACACACACACCACGCGCCACACACACACCTCTCCCTTCACACACACACCTCATGCGCAACACAAACCTCAAGCGCCACACACACACCGCGTCACACACACCACTCGCCACACACACACACACCTCTCCCGCTACACACACTCCTCACCTGCGCCCGGCCCGGCGGCTGTGTGCCACGCCACCGCTGCTAGGTGCCTCGCCAGCTGGCTCCATGTGCCCGGCAGTGCCAACGTCGCAGGGCGGGGCGGGTACGACACGTGTGTGTGTGTGTGTCTGTGTGTGTGTCTATGTGTATGTGTGTGTGGTGTGTGTGTGTGTGTGTGTGTGTGTGGGGGGGGGGGTGTGTGTGTGCATGTGTGCGTGTGTGTGTGTGTGTATATGTGTGTGGGGGGGTGTGTGTGCATGTGTGTGTGTGGGGTGTGTGTGTGTGTGTGTGTGTGCATGTGTGTGTGTGTGTGCATGTGTGTGTGTGCATCACACCACACCACCCCTCTCCTGGCTCCACCGCAGCACTGCCACCTCTGGCCTCTGTCTATGTGTGTGTGTGTGTGTGTGTGTGTGTGTGTGTGTGTGTGTGTGTGTGTGTGTGCATCACACCACACCACACCACCCCCCCTCCTGGCTCCACCGCAGCTCTGCCACCTCTGGCCGGGCACGAGCGATCACCCCCGCCACGTTTAGCAGCGGTAATGATGATGCGGTCGTAGCACCATCTGCCCGCTGCACAGGCTGGCACAGGCTGGCGTTATTGATATTAATCTGCCCCCTCCAAAGGGCACGAGGAAACGAGGGAGTGTGTGCGGGGCGTCTGAGAGAGGCATCTAAGCGCGCAGGACTCACATCCGACCCTCTCAGGGGCTCTTAAGAGTGTGACGTGACTCTCACTTCAGATCTAAACATGCGGCTTGGCTGGGACAGCTCATCTGGGGTCAGACTGTGTGCTCAGCTAGTGTGTTAACGTATGGTGACAATGCTAAATTACAGTGTCTCCCCAGAGAGATTAATAGCCAACGGACACTCGGAAATAAAAACAGAAACACAGATTTCTCAGGGCTCGCGTCGCTGAACATGACACAGGAATATGCTCTGTTCATAACAACCACAATAAGCAGATATAAACACCAAAAGCACCTGGGGAACATGCGTTGTTCTGGGTGTGTGTTATGACAGTGTGTGTGCTGCGGTGAGCCGGCGTGTTATGACAGCTAGGCATGTCCGCTATGGCAGCCAGCGCTGGTGCTGATGGTCTGGCTCCACTGCCCCCTCAGGGTGCAGCCATGAATGGAGCCGCCTCAACACCTGCTTAACATGCTGTCAATACGCCTCAGCATCAGAGAAAGAGAGAGAGAGAGAGAGGGAGAGGGAGGGAGAGAGAGAGAGAGAGGGAGATAGAGAGAGAAAATAAAAGAGATAGAGAGAATGAGAGAGAGATAGAGACACAAAGAGAGAGAAAATAAGGTAGAAAGAGAGAGAGATTAGAGAGTAAAAGATAGAGAGAAAGCAAGAGAGTGAGAT
>NC_085008.1:2650569-2658069 GCF_963854185.1 Sardina pilchardus
TGCTGAGGCTGGCGTTGCCGCTCGGCGTAAATAAGCTCGTCTCCAGGTCATCGGCACACTTCGCTCCTGTGAGCTCACTGTGTGTGTGTGTAAGCTGGTCTCCAGGTCATCGGCACACTTCGCTCCTCGCGTGATTAAACACATTAGCTGCAGCCGCTGCATAGCCCGATTTTCCCCTCAAAAAAAATCTGCTCGTGGTTATCACCACAAAACGCGGAGACTCCTCAAAGCGCTTGATACGTGTGCAAATCGCTGAAAAATACTGCTCTAAATGGAAATAGCTCCAATAATTGTTTTGAGAGGAACTTTGAATCTACTTTTTTTTAATGGTATGAATGGATTAAAGGTCATTAAAAGTCCAAATTAAAGTGGCATTTTGGAAAGATACCGAAGGTTAAAATACCTCAAGCCTATACGTCAGAGGAAGCACTTAAAATAGCCGTGCAGGGACTTGGGAGATATGAAAGGAACAAAACTCTGAGCTATGTGTCAGTAACTCTTGAAACATCAAGGGCTGGACTCTCCGACTCTCCGACTCTCCGACTCCGCTCTGCCTCTGTCCTCTCACGGCTGCCTTTGATCTGCCACTTCAGCGCCTGAGCTGCAACTGGGCTAAGCAGGCCACCGTAGTTCACTCTTAACTGGGCTAAGCAGGCCACCGTAGTTCACTCTTAACTGGGCTAAGGAGGTCACCGTAGTTCACCTTTAACTGTGCTGTTGCACCACAGGCACTAGCATCACTTTTATCCACTCACTCACTCACCCGGTCACAATCACTCACGCACACACATACAGTACTTACACACACACTCACCCAGTCACTTAGTCACAATCACTCACTCACACACACACATACTAACACACTCACACACTCAGTCATAATCACTCACTCACTCACACACATACAGTACTAACACACTCACTCACCCAGTCACAATCACCCACTCACACACATACTAACACACTCACTCACTAACCAACACACTCACTCACCCACTCACAAACTAACACACTCACTCACCCAGTCACAATCACTCACTCACACACATACAGTACTAACACACACACTCACTCAGTCACAATCACTCACTCACACACATACTAACACACTCTCTCACCCAGTCACAATCACCCACTCACACACATACTAACACACTCACTCACCCACTCACAAACTAACACACTCACTCACCCAGTCACAATCACTCACTCCCACACTAACACACTCACTCACCCAGTCACAATCACTCACTCATTCACAAACTCACCCACTCACTCCCATTCACTCATATTTTGATCATTATTATGTTATTATACATTACCTAAAAGTTATTATGCATTACGTAAAAATGATGAATGTTTAATGAACAATCTTGAAGAATTGTACGTATTATCTTGTTATTGTAATGATTAGCGTAGAGAATTGTACGTATCATCTTGTTATTGTAATGATTAGCGTAGCTCGCTAGCTGTGCCCTCCTTCCATTCCCACCTGGGGTGTGCTGTTTGCCTGGCGTCTGAGTCCTGAGTGTTATCTGTGAGGTGTGTGTGTGTGTGTGTGTGTGTGTGTGTGTGTGTGAGGTGCCACGGCTCTCTGACCCAGAAGCCTTATCTCCCCCCTCTGCCCCTCCACAGCCCCCAGTGTTTGAACCAGCAGCCAGGACGCCACAAACCAGTGAACAAACACCCTCAGCACACACACACACACACACACACACACACACACATGCACCCACCACACACACACATAGGCATTCTCCACACACATGCACACAGACTCTACACACACACACATTCACACACAGACACACTCACAAACACACACACACAGCACCTTTGCCTCCCGTTGCCTCACCTGCCAAAAAATTGATAAAGCAAAAAAAAGTAAAACCATCTTTGCAAACAGCCATTTTCTGGCCTGCTTGTTCAGCACAAATTGATATGGATGGCAAGTCTTTCAGATCGCCTGTCTGACTGAGAGCTCTCCCTTTGGGATATCTATCCGCACTAGTTTACGCAACAGCTCTTACTTGGAAATGCTGAAAGACGTTCCTGCCTAACCCTGTTTATGCACTGTACCAAATGATGGCCACACAAGAGAGACTCGTTTGATTTATTGGCAGCTGATGATCTTCAAAACCATTTGCACAGCGTGCAGGGAACGTTCCTGGGGTGTGTAATCAAAGTGGCCGCCGGCCCGCTGGCTCTAGATGGGAGAGAGGACGAGTTCAGCTCCATACGACCAGAAACGAGGAGACGCGAACGAGGAGACGCTACGGAGCTTCAGGCACTTTATTTCACTTACGGTAAACGCCCCGAGGTACAGTAGGCTACAAGATGAACAACACATACTGTACACTTTGGATGTAGTTTGGATTTATATATATATATAATATATATATATAGGGTAAAGGCCCCGAGGTACAGTAGGCTACAAGATGAACAACACATACTGTACACTTTGGATGTAGTTTGGATTTATATATATATATAATATATATATATAGGGTAAAGGCCCCGAGGTACAGTAGGCTACAAGATGAACAACACATACTGTACACTTTGGATGTAGTTTGGATTTATATATATATATAATATATATATATAGGGTAAAGGCCCCGAGGTACAGTAGGCTACAAGATGAACAACACATACTGTACACTTTGGATGTAGTTTGGATTTATATATATATATAATATATATATATAGGGTAAAGGCCCCGAGGTACAGTAGGCTACAAGATGAACAACACATACGCTTTGGATGTAGTTTGGGTTTGAAGAAAAGTAAACAAACATCTGTGACAGTTTCACCTGATTTGAATGCTTTGTTTCGTTTTTTTTTTTTTTTTTAAAGTATATTTTTTGGGCTTTGATGCCTTTAATGATAGGACAGTAGAGAGAGACAGGAAGTGAGTGGGAGAGAGCGTCGGGGTGGGATCCGGAAAGGACCAAGGGGCGGGCCCGAATGCTTTCTTTCTGAGGGGTTTATACAAAAGAGACATCGTATCCATGATGTATTATAGTGAACAGTATATTATATTTCCATATGTGTATAACATGCCAATAATCCTTTGCAGTGCTTGCAATAGTCCACATGGCACTAAATGAAGGAATCAATAAATTAAAATAAATAATATTATTCTTCAGATATGACGCAGGACAACAGAACATGGTGACTTATAGATGGATAGATAGATACTTTATTGATCCCCAAGGGGAAATTCAAGATGAGGGTGATATATATTCTGATGGCTTAAGTCTACAGTAGCGTTATGGCCCTCCACTCGATGACCATACTGCAATGCAATTTATCGTTTGCGTTAACTGTGCATGTGCGTCTTCATGACACCAACCTCGCTGCAGCGGCGAGATCACAACGCATGATTGGTACACTGTACTCACAACAGATCACGTGATTGGTACACTGTACTCACAACAGATCACGTGATTGGTACACTGTACTCACAACAGATCACATGATTGGCAAAATGCATTCATTCACAACAGATCACATGATTGGCACAATGTATTCACATGTCAACTCTTGGCTGTGGAAGAAGTGGGATATGTGTAGATAACCGCCATCTTGGCATTACAAACTAACCCCATGTCTTTCTATGGAGGCTTTTTGAGTGTTATGTCTCCTCATTACAAAGTCTCTGTTATAAATGAAATGGATTCACAGTTATAACTTGTGGCGTATTTAATAATGAACAGTGTCATTGTCAGGAAGTCAAAGGGCATGTGTTACTAAGAGGCTCCAGAACGCTGATCTTATCTGAGAAGCTTTAAGTTTTGCTCTAAGCTGGCAGACCTTCACAAGGCCTCTGGCCCCAGCACTATCTCACCAGCCAAACACTGTGCTCCGTTCAAAGCATTCTCCCACAATGCCAAATGCCCGAGCAAATATTGGGCCAGCGCAAACTTCCTCTCTAGACAAACCTAGTGTATGGCTAACATCAGCTTCCTGTTGGTTTTTCACTGTACAATCACACAGTCAAACACAGAAGCCGACGCCCTCATATATAAACTGCTGATACGTGGGAAGTCTAAACTAAAGGTCAAATAGTCGAACCTCATGCTGATACACTATGCTAAACCCACGTGTCATTCTGCCTAAGCACGTTGCAGGCCTGGCTCTTTTGGAAATTCAAATACGATGCCCTTTGCTGGAAAACCGTCTCCTGTAGTCAATTACCCGGTTCCGAGACCAATGCAGGATGCTCTGAAAGGCAAGGATTAAACTCAACACCTCATGAAATTGCAGTCTGCATTACGACTGTACATGACACCACTCGCAGGGCTATGGACCTGTAATAAACTATCCTGAAGCGTTTAAGTTTTGCCAAAACCCCGAGCATCACTCACCCGCGCTCTCGGAGTCGGAGTCATCCATCAGCCTGCCGCTGGTGGCCCGGTGAGATCGCTTTTAAACATGCATACGGTTACAGCCAGATTTACTGCCCTGATGAAGTCTTTTTACAGCGTACTGAGCTCAGATATATCACATGACGTCAGGACTTAGTCACTAGCTCTACCCCCTGCACAGAACCAGTGGTTAGGCCACCAGCTAGCACACCCCACCTGGAGGCTAGCACGCTTGGGATTACGGTTAGTGGCATATAAAAACGGATGTATAAGTGCTAGTATTGCCATGTTTACTAGAGGTGGCCTAAACTCAATATTTTTCCAAATGTCTGTGTATTACGCATGACATATGAGATCAGATATTCACACAAAGAGCAGGCTTCATATGGCTACAGTAGCTAACTGTAATGTACTGATGTAATTTACTTGATACAGTAGTAAACCCATTGTAGGTTGGTGCTAAACATGCTGTACTGTAGGTTAGTCCTAAATGCACTGTAGGTTAGTGCTACACACATACTGGGATAAGAGTGCTTTCTTTCTGTATAGGCTGAGTCTGAATCATCATGTACCATCTTCTCTGAAGTATGCACGGCATACTTAAGTAGACAGTATGAGTATGGACTGTAACCTTCATGCCGTATACATTCTGATATTTTGATATTTCCTACAGAGTGCAGCTTTCTAAATGGCCTTCATATACATTTTGATATTTCCTCCAGGTTTTTCCCCTTGCTTCCTGAATAGCATTAGCATCATCCTGTATGGATCGCTGTGTCGTTGCAGGATAAATATGGTCAGATGGTCATCAGGACATGTTGAGGGCTTGAGGAGCCGTGTGAGGCTTCACATTCCGTCCCCGACGTGCTGTTCCAGAGCGAGCGAAGGAGGATGTTCTGCTGGCATCCTCCAGCACCGAATCCCCCCTTTATAAGCCACATAAAAGATATACAGGCTCATCCTGTTTCAGAGGGAATGACAAAAGCCATCATTTTTACGGTCCGTGTCGTGGTCAGATGGGGGGAAAGACATGGTGTAATGCAGCGCCGTTACGCCACACACTCGTCCAGACTTTCCCTCGGGCGGGCGGGCGGGCGGATGGGCGGATGGGCGGGCGCGGAGAGATGACGGGCGTGCCAGACCGTGCGTTTGAATAATGCATTATGGGAGAGCGCATGCAGCCAAAACAATATACTGACCCGCGTCCCTCCCTCTGGTGTTTCTCTCACCACACACTCACGAGGCAGGACAGGCGAAGTGGCACGAGATAAAAAAGCGAGGGATGAAAAGAAGGAGGGGAAAAAAGAAGGAAACGCATCATCTGGAGGCTCTTAGCACAGGCATTCCATAACATGCTACGATAGATTATTCCGCAAGTCCCCCTCACCTGGCCTGCTTTTATCTCCTCCATATTGGATGAATTCTGCTCGCAGCCTCTCTCGTATACTATGGACTTTGATATAAAAAAATAATAGCAATGATAATTCTGTGCTGCAGCTAAGAGCAGTTTGGTGATGAATTTATACGGCTGTCATGTGAGAAGAGAGGAAACGCCGCGCTGCATATATGGCAACCATATGCCGTCGGCATCCATTTTAATGTCGCTGGCCTTTGTCTCCAGGGAACATAAAACTGCACATATGAAGCACAGGGATCCTTTCAGATGACATTTCAAGATCAATAAACAACCCAGAGCACAGGAGTCAGACGCCAGACCCAGGCCCGGATTGGAGGGTCTTCTATTGAGTAAACATTAACGGCCAGGTCCCCCGCCAGAGACTATAGGCTCCAGACGCGCGGGGAGCTGAGATCTGGGCTCTACATTACGCCCCGTGCTCGTTGTGTTGTCCGATCTCTGAGCGCTTCGTAGCGGAGTGTAAAAATGTTTCCATTGGACTGTAAAGGATTGTGGGTGCTAATGTGCCTTATATGGCGCGATGGCATTTCAATGAAACCGTAACCATGGATATATGGGATAGTACATCAAATATAGAATGGACTTGTATTGATAAAAGTACACACAAGAGAAGGAATAACGCAGTTTCTGTCAAAATCGCCTCCTTCAGAGCAGCCTTTGTAGGATTTATTTGGAGTGTATTTGGTCTTGTGTTCCCCTACGTGCCCTTGGTGTTTTTCTACAGCCGCACATGAAGAGGGGCCAGAACTACAGAGACGGACTCTGTGATCAACCTCGCTGTGGAAGAGTAACTGGATGTGTGTGTTTTGTGCGCTTGTGTGTTTTACAACAAAGCGGTAGTTGGTAATAACATTCACTTTCAAGTCGTTCCTCACTCAGATATCTGATCATTTGCTATCGTAAAAATTTCACAGGCGGTGGACAATGTCCAACACGAAACAACAAATTACTGTTTTATTCTGCGTACAGCCCTTGGCCACTCCATAGCCGGAGGCGAGGAGGCCGCTCTGCCTCGGAGATCCTTATCTTAAGGTCACCTTGAAGACGCTCAACCACCCACTCCACACACACATGCTGCAATCGGCCATCAAATGCGCTCAAATGCCCGCAGGGTAAGGTCACTCCGCAACAGACCCAGGGAATTAGCGAGCAGTACTGTAGTCAGTCAAGTCACTTTTATGTACAGTATATAGTTCATTTAAATACAACAGGAGTTGATCCAAAGTGCTTTACATTTCAATAAGTCAGGTTTGGCAGGACAGTTGATAAAAAGGGGCCCAGGGATACACAGGTCTTGACTAAAACAATACGTAAAATAAGTAGAAAGAAAACAATGTTACAGGAGCAAAAAAATAACCAGTCAGTGAACAATTACAGCCAGTAAACCCACATCGCTGAAATGAGGCTAGAGGAGATTGGCTAGAGGGACCATTTGAGCTAATTTGTATGGCTCCCCTGATAAAAGTTTCTTCTGCCTGCTACTGCTAGCTTGTGAACTCAGACGTGTGTATCTGTTGGCTCACCTATAGAGCTGGCCTTTTGATATGGGAGGAGCTCATACGCCTTTGATCCTTCCCATAAGCCTTTGCAGTCTGGTGCAATTTTCTGAAAGCCGCGGAGGGTTGAGAGGCTAAATAGCGTGCGTCAGCACCTCGCTCTTCGGCTGGGGCGTCAGCGCCGCGCTCCTCGCTCCTCGGCTGGGGCCTGCTTTTG
>NC_085008.1:2668069-2688069 GCF_963854185.1 Sardina pilchardus
GTTCCCCGTCTCCATCCCGGGCCCCCCGACACTGCGCCGGGCCCCCATTAAAGCACTGCAGAGGCCGGGCCTGGGGGGCCGAGGGGGGGGCCGAGGGGGGGGGGGGGGGGGGGGCGGTCGGGGCCACATCCACATTCCAAATGCTCTTGTAAAATGTGTGGGAGAGTGGGCCCCTGAGCCACTCCTGCGTGGTGATAGACTTTCCTCCTCTACAGCACGAGGGGAACAGAGACGCATAAAACCCTCATGCAGACTTCAACACGTGTGCACACACACACGCATACACACACACACACACACACACACACACACGCACACACACACACATGCACACACACACACACACACACACACACACACACGCACACACACGCACACGCACACACAAACATGCACACACACGCATATACACACACACACACACACACACACACACGTGGCGCAGATGAAGACAGTGTGTGTAGTTGACTCACTGTCCCATATCAGTGTAGCAGTGTGTGGCATCGATTGCAGAGTCTCTTTTACTTCACATTTGGTTTGGTGCTTCACCCATTAAACGCTCAAGATATCGCGTGCAGCGCCGTGGTGTTGTTGTTGGTGTTGTTGTTGTTGGAATTGTTGTTGTTGTTGTTGTTGTTGTTGTTTTTGTGGAGTTGCCATTTCAGTTTCAAAGGGCTCATCCACATGTGTGTTACATGTGTGTAATAAATGCATTCGTTCTGAGGAAGTGACTGAATCGTGATGTCATTGTCACCAAAAGCTGCCTCCCTAGCCGGCTCTTCAGCTGGTGTCAGTCACAGCAGAACCTCTGAGATCCCCCCCCCACCCGCTGCCTCTCTGAGTGTCTCTGTGCCTGAGCTGCAGTTCTGCCCCCCCCCCCCCCCCCCCCCCCCACCCACCCCCGCTGCCTGTTCTCTGGGTCTCTCTGCACTGTGTTGAGCTGTGCCATGTCTGGCCCCCAGCTCCTCTAGAGGAAGAGTTCCCTTGTCAGTTCCTCTGGTTCTCTCTGAGGGTGTTGTGCTGTTTTGAGTGAATAGCCCCTAGCCTGGGTTGATACTGTAGGGTCCTGGTATTGTTCCTCTGGTTCCCTCTGAGGGTGTTGTGCTGTTTTGAGTGAATAGCCCCTAGCCTGGGTTGATACTGTAGGGTCCTGGTATTGTTCTTCTGGTTCCCTCTGAGGGTATTGTGCTGTTTTGAGTGTAGTGCTGCTCTTGGTAACTCTGAGGGTGTCGGGTGAGCGATGTCTCTGGCCCGTACAGGCTGGTCTGAGGGCGTCGGGTGAGCGATGTCTCTGGCCCGTACAGGCTGATCTGAGGGCGTCGGGTGAGCGATGTCTCTGGCCCGTACAGGCTGGTCTGAGGGCGTCGGGTGAGCGATGTCTCTGGCCCGTACAGGCTGATCTGAGGGCGTCGGGTGAGCGATGTCTCTGGCCCGTACAGGCTGATCTGAGGGCGTCGGGTGAGCGATGTCTCTGGCCCGTACAGGCTGATCTGAGGGCGTCGGGTGAGCGATGTCTCTGGCCCGTACAGGCTGATCTGAGGGCGTCGGGTGAGCGATGTCTCTGGCCCGTACAGGCTGATCTGAGGGCGTCGGGTGAGCGATGTCTCTGGCCCGTACAGGCTGGTCTGAGGGCGTCGGGTGAGCGATGTCTCTGGCCCGTACAGGCTGATCTGAGGGCGTCGGGTGAGCGATGTCTCTGGCCCGTACAGGCTGATCTGAGGGCGTCGGGTGAGCGATGTCTCTGGCCCGTACAGGCTGATCTGAGGGCGTCGGGTGAGCGATGTCTCTGGCCCGTACAGGCTGATCTGAGGGCGTCGGGTGAGCGATGTCTCTGGCCCGTACAGGCTGATCTGAGGGCGTCGGGTGAGCGATGTCTCTGGCCCGTACAGGCTGATCTGAGGGCGTCGGGTGAGCGATGTCTCTGGCCCGTACAGGCTGATCTGAGGGCGTCGGGTGAGCGATGTCTCTGGCCCGTACAGGCTGATCTGAGGGCGTCGGGTGAGCGATGTCTCTGGCCCGTACAGGCTGATCTGAGGGCGTCGGGTGAGCGATGTCTCTGGCCCGTACAGGCTGATCTGAGGGCGTCGGGTGAGCGATGTCTCTGGCCCGTACAGGCTGATCTGAGGGCGTCGGGTGAGCGATGTCTCTGGCCCGTACAGGCTGATCTGAGGGCGTCGGGTGAGCGATGTCTCTGGCCCGTACAGGCTGATCTGAGGGCGTCGGGTGAGCGATGTCTCTGGCCCGTACAGGCTGATCTGAGGGCGTCGGGTGAGCGATGTCTCTGGCTCTTACAGGCTGATCTGAGGCGCTGAGCCCCCTCTGTTCTCCTCCGTCCTCTTGTCTGATTAGCAGGGCTGCAGTAATGGGGGCGCCGAGTCCAGCTGCCTCATCACGAGCAGCACTGCTGTAATGGGGCAACGCTGGCTGGTGTAGTGTTTCCTCCCCAGATAGATAGATAGATAGATAGATAGATAGATCAAATAGATAGACAGATCGATATATTGATCCCCAAGGGTAAATTCAAGGTCCCGGTACCTTAAGACACCACACACAACATACATATAACGTAAACAGGATAGCTGATGGATAATGTTTGTTACCGGGAGGTATCTCTCAAACAAAGCTCTGAGCAGAGCTGTCTCAGCTCCACTTAATGCAGTCTCCAGCCAGACTTCATTGTGTGACGCCTTAGCTTTTATTTAGTTGATACTAAATTAAATATGTGGAGTATATAGTCCACAAATCCAGTTACAGGCCCATAATGTTATAAGATATTGAGTTGTTTCGTTTTTTTAAGATTCGTGGTAAAGCTTAAACAGAGAGTAAACAGAAGAAACAGCTCATGAAAGGCCCTATTTCCTCACCACTGAACTACAATAGCATCTCCTCTCCCCTGGGCTCAATTTAGAGGGTCCTGATTTCAGCCGATCAATCTCACTTTGAGATCTGCCCAGACAGAGAGCATCTCATTAACTTGGCCCGTGTTGATCTGAAGTTGTTCTATAGAGTCTCCTCCGCGGTTCCTGTGGGATCAGATCGCTAAGTTGTTGGTCTGAAGTTGTTCTATAGAGTCTCTTCCTCGGTTCCTTTGGGATCAGAACACTAAGTTGTTGATCTGAAGTTGATCTATAGCGTCTTGGGACTTCCTGTCCTGTAGACTTCCTGGGTTCCTGTGGGCTCAGCGTACTGTATGAGAGGACAGTAGGAGCAGTGTGTGGGCAGTCAAATAGATATGATGTCCAGAAGATACCCTAATGATGTGTGTTATCAGGAGAGCTGCTCCAGAGAGGACTGCTGTCATTAGAGTGGACTTAATTAAGAACCATGTCACATCATGCACCTGTCATGAAGG
Organism: Sardina pilchardus; assembly: GCF_963854185.1. Taxonomy (NCBI): domain Eukaryota; kingdom Metazoa; phylum Chordata; class Actinopteri; order Clupeiformes; family Clupeidae; genus Sardina; species Sardina pilchardus. The sequence goes on from NC_085008.1 coordinate 2,671,422, forward strand.
TAAAGACTTCATACTGTAAACCCCAGGAAGTGCAGCTGCTTTTTTTAAGCTGTGCTTGTCCTGAGTCTAAAATTGATGTGCAATTCCCTGTGCGTGCACACACACACACACACACCACACACACACACACACACACACACACACACACACACACACACACACACACACACACACACACACACACACACACACACACACACACACACACACACACACACACACACACATAGCCTCAGCCTCACTTGGAGCCCCAGTGTACTCTGCTCCTCCTCCTCTTCCTGTTCCTCCTGGTGCCTGGCTCCTCTTCCTCGTCCTTCTCCTGTTCTTCCTCCTGCTGCTCTTCCTCCTCCTCCTGCTCTTCCTCATTTTCCTCCTCCTCTTCTAGTTCCTTCTCCTCCTGCTCCTCCTCCTGTTCCTCCTCCTCTTCCTCCTCCTGCTCTTCCTCATGCTCCTCCTCCCGCTGCTTGGCTCCTTGGCTCAGGTGCCCGGTGCCCTTCCAGAGGGCAAGGGTGGCAGATCATGTGGAAAGCCCACACGGGCAGGTGCCCAGTGAGAGGCAGGTGCCCAGTGAGATAAGCCGCTGGCAGGAGGGGAGCTTTCTAAAGGGCAGGGCACCCTCTCCAGACCCGACCGCCCAGCCAGAGGAGACACAAGCCAGCTGCTGCAGCTCCTGAGTGTGTGTGTGTGGAGTTACTGCAGCTCCTGAGTGTGTGTGCTGTGGAGTTAGTGCAGCTCCTGAGTGTGTGTGCTGTGGAGTTACTGCGCCTCCATCTACAGTCCTGGTGCTGCACTATAGCCCACAGTGGCCCGGCCCCTCCCTGTCCTCAGCCTGGACACACAAACGACTTTCTCTGTAGCTTGACTGAAGGTTCAACATTGAAGGTTCTCATCGCAGGCTTATTAAGGGACATATTGACTATACTGTAGCTACTATCGACTTAGCTTTGAACTTGGCCACTACAGCTACAGAATGCATTCATTGGCGTTTGGAAATGCATTTTCTGCTTAATGTATAAACATTCCAAACTGTTCCATCCCAGTTCAACATCTATGTTTTGCTAAAAATTGAAGAGCAAGTTTTCCAAAAACAGAGAAATTGCAGCACAGGCCTATGAATAATCTCAACTCTAACGCTGCAAGATCAATTGAGGCTTATGCTAATCTGGTCTCTTTTCTGGAGTAACATTATAGTCAACATTGGTGTAGGGTTGGTAAAGGGAACAAACAGTCACAAACTTGAGCCTTTATAGAGTGGCTATCTATTTGAATCAAGATCTGTCTGTTTGTAATTTGGGGCGTTATGCCGTGGCTACATTTACGGTTTTGTAGCCATAACCGGTGCTTTAGTGGTGGTCACACACAAACTCGAATGAAGTTTTCATATTTTGAAAAGAATGCAGGGAGGCAGGTATTGACACACACACACACACACACAAACTGCAAACTGACGTTCTCATACTGTACAGGTATGTATGAGCATTGAGCTGCTGAATAACTCACCTGGCTGGTCTCAGGGCCAATCAGAGCGTATGCATATTCAGGAACGCTGCCTGTGATTTATCGAGCAGATAGTATAGAAGACATATGCAAAGAGACAAGTATTGAAGAGACACGTAGAAAACATTCATTAGTTCCCCCATAAATTCACTGGCGTCATATCTTATAGATTAACTGGTTGGAACACGTCTCCTCAGAGTAATTAGCGCTAACCCAAATAGACCCTGACACCTCCGCTGAGCTGGAGACGGGCGTGGTGCATACGAACACACAAGGAGACAGAACCGTGCCCAGACCCAGTCCAGCGCCGGAGGCAACCCGGGATGCTGAAGGAGCAGAAAATCACTAGTGTGTGGAAGTGTGTGTGTGTGTGTGTGTGTGTGTGTGTGTGTGTGTGTGGAGGTGTGTGTGTGTGTGGAGGTGTGTGTCTACCGGTGACGCTGAGGTGTCAGGATTTCCGAGTTCAGGTGATCTTGGAGATGTCCCACCCCTCCCCCTCCCCCTCCCCCTGCTCCTCTCCCCCTGCTCCTCTCCTCCCCTGCTCCTCTCCTCCTCTATTCTCCCCCTGCTCCTCTCCTCCCCTGCTCCTCTCCTCCTCTCCCCCTGCTCCTCTCCTCTCCTCCTCTCCCCCTCCTCCCCTCCCCCTGCTCCTCTCCTCTCCTCTCCTCCTCTCCTCTCCTCCTCTCTTCTCCTCTTCTCTCCCTCCCCCTGCTCCTCTCCTCCTCTCTTCTCCCCTGCTCCTCTCCTCTCCTCCTCTCTTCTCCTCTTCTCCCCCTGCTCCTCTCCTCTCCTCCTCTCCCCCTCCTCCCCTCCCCCTGCTCCTCTCCTCTCCTCCTCTCTTCTCCTCTTCTCCCCGGGCGTAACGGTGTGCTCCTAAGGGATCTGAATCTCAGTCAGAGTCCCCCAGTTGCTCCTTGGCCCCTAGAACAGATAGACGTCTGTGTAATTGTCTTTTGGATCTTCATCAAATATGGATAGGGCTCCTCAGAGGGATCGCTTCATTACCGGGACACTCGCAGCTCCGCAATGGGATGGCAGGACCGCTCGGCAGCCGGCTGTTCCCGACTCGTCTCCTCTCCGCTCCACTCCTCTCCTCTCCCCTCCTCTCTCTTCTCCCCTCCACTCCTCTCCTCTCCTCCTCTCCTCCCCCTCTCCTCTCTTCTCCCTCTCCTCTCCCTCTCCTCTCCTCCCCTCCTCTGCTCCCCCTCTCCTCTCCTCTTCACACAGGCCCTCTCAACGGGCCATCGATCTGCTCAGGGGAAAGACGGGAAATCAATGGGCCGCAGCTCCCTGATAAAGCTATGGACTCTCTCCTCCATTCTGCTCCATGTCAAGCCTGCCGGCCCCCCATCCTCATCCCCCCCCCTCTCCTCCACCCTTCACTCCCCCTCCATCCTCACCCTCACACACTCACCTCCATCCTCACTCCCCCCCCACTCTCCCCCACCCCTCACTCCACCTCCATCCTCACCCCTACACACTCACCTCCATCCTCATCCTCCTCCCCACTCCCCCCCACCCCTCACTCCCCCTCCATCCTCACCCTCACACACTCACCTCCATCCTCACTCCCCCCCCACTCTCCCCCACCCCTCACTCCACCTCCATCCTCACCCCCACACACTCACCTCCATCCTCACCCCCTCCACCCCCCTCAGTCATATCTCTGCCTCTCTGCCCCCCCCTCTCTTTTTTCTCTCTCTGCTGCGTTTACTGAATTCAGGAGCAGGCCGGCTCAGCTCCTTGTGGCTTGTTAGGCCCTGTGTCTCCTTGTCACCGTGCCGTGAACGCAGCATTGAGCGGCTAATCTGACGATTGATGAGGGGGGATGAAATCATTATGCCATGGATTAAATCTTAATAGCCGGCTTTGACTTTCATAGGATTTCTCTCAATCTTGCAACTTGGGTTTTCATTCCCATTTAAATAAAGACCTTCCCTGGCTGGCTACGCGCGGGACGGCGCTCTGATTTATTGCCTCTCGGCGGCGAGCGCACTCATTCGATCTCGTTGACTTCTATTTGGAGGTCGCGGACGCGGCGTTGGGGGCTCGGCGGGCCTGCCAGGTTCCGGCGGCGTGCGCGGGAAGCCACGCTAGCATGGCGCTCTGCCCCTGCAGTTCAGAGGGCAGGAAGAATTAGCAACAACTCCACGCTGCTCCTGCTGAAAATCCTCCTTGAAAATCGACCTAATCCTCCTGAGGACCGCGGAGAGCATTGTGTCACCCAACTCTCGCAAGCAGCCTGTGTGTGTGTGTGTGTGTGTGTGTGTGAGAGTGTGTGTGGCTCAGAGCGTATAATCTCTTTTATCTGGCCAGGCAGAGCCCACTGGGTCAGTGCCCAGATTACAAGCTATTAGCCGCACGCGTTTTATTTGCTAACAGTTGCCAGCACAAAGGCAGTCTTCTTCATTCACAGGGAGAATGCAGCCCCAACACACTTAAAGTTTTATGTTTATATCATTTTAGAGTTTTATGTTGTATTTTCATGTGTTTGTTTGTATTTATTTTTCTACAGTATATGTGTGTGCATATTCTGTAGATGGGTGTGCATGTATTTGTGTGCTTGTGTGTGCGTCTGTGTAGTTGGTTGCTAGAACGCTGTGTGTATGCTATTACATTAATGTGTGTGTGTGTGTGTGTGTGTATGTGTGTGTGTGTGTGTGTGTGTGTGTGTGTGCGCGAGTACTGTAATGTGTTTGATGCATGTTGAAGCATGTTGTTCTTAACGCTTAGAAGTGCTTCTGTCACTGTGGGGGCACATCCAGTGCACTCAGTCACCCGTCAGTAATGTTAGCTTCTACTCATGCTGAACGTAATTAGCCCACGCTAGCGTCCCGACAGCTGAGTGGCACACGTGCGCTCACTCACACACACACACACACACACACACACACACACACACACACATGTGCTCACCCCCAACATTTCCTGAACCGCTGGCCTTCACACGAGCCTAGGCGCACCCACGAGAGAGAGAGACAGAGAGAGAGCGAGAGAGAGAGAGAGAGAGAGAGAGAGAGAGAGAGAGAGAGAGAGAGAGAGAGAGAGCAGAGAGAGAGAGAGAGAGAGAGAGAGAGAGAGAGAGAGAGAGAGAGACACAGAGAGAGAGAGAGAGAGACAGGCCATCCCAGAGCTCTGCTTTGAAGAACAAATTATGTGTGACACTTCAAAGAGCAGGTCCTTGTCTTTGATCATTTTGGGCTTTCAGATGTGCAGAGTACATGCATCAGCAGCCGGGTCGGACAGCGGCCCGCGGGGGGTGTTTGGGGTGGGGGCGCGCCGCCCGGTACTGGCCCACAGATGTTTAAGTCCAGCCGGCCGCATCCCATCCCTGCCACCGCATATTGATGTGTACTCTGTGTACTCTGGGGCAGGGATGTGCTCACAGTTAGCTCCGACAGGCTTATGAATCTCTAGTGTGGAGGGCATACATACTGTAGTCGCTAATGTAACACACACACACACACACACACTCATGAATCTTCAGTGTGGAGGACATACATACTCTAGTCGCTAATGTAATAAAGGTTCACCTGCGCTAAAAAGGGAGCGAACGTGACATCACTTTCTTCCCAAAACATTTCAAGATGACGGGGCAGAACAAGGACTGGGCCTTTTTACATGAACATACAAATCTACAAGGCTAGCAGACTTGCTTTTTTTGAGCATCAGAACATACTTGCATATCCCTCCCCAAGGGGGTGTCTTCGCTATGTTCCACAGATCCTATGTTCCCCGTTTTTCCCCAATAGGGTCCTATGTTCCCTGGTTGCAATACATATAATTGTTTGGGAAAAATGGGTTTTTTTTATATTAATATTATTTTATTTAATTTTTTTTACAAAAAAAGGGTCCTATGTCCCATACGTCCCATACGAAGTGGGGAACATAGGACCTATGGACCATAGCTACACTCCCCTACAAGGCTAGCAGAGTTGCTCTTTTTAAGCATCAAGACGTACTTGCACATCCTCAAGGTTAGCAGAGTTGCTGTTTATGTTGGCTGTTTCAAGTGTACTCCTCCATCAGGTCCGTATATCAGAGTCACGGTGCTGTCAGTGCACACAGTAAAGAATAACTGCAGTGGGCACTAAAGCTGGATGTTGTTGTTGTTGTTGTTCAGCTCTGTGGGGAGGCGCTCGTGTGGGGCTCCTCCGATGGTCTCAAATCTGCGCAGCGCGCTGTGGTCTTATCGCAGCTCCCAGCAGTGCTGCGCCACGGAGTGGTTTACAGCCTCCCCTCTCCCAGTCACTGCCCTGATAACAGCCCGACTGTGAGCCGGCACCGGAGCGGACCTGGCCCGGATATGAGGCGGGTCGGAGATGGATCTGGTGGCCCTGTGCCATATCAGGGGGAGATTGGTTCAGCATAAGTTACTGTTGGGACACACAAGCGCGCACACACGCACACACACAAGGACACACACACACGGACACACACATACAAGTGCACAGACACACACACTCACACGGACACACAAGTGCACACAAGGACTCACAACCATACAGTCACACACACACACACACACACACACAGTACTCACATGATACAGTGCGCACGCACACACACACACACACACACACACACACACACACAGACAAGAGCTTATTCCCAGTGCACAGGCTCATCCATTTTGTCTTGGTCTTGGTTTACACATGAGTTGCTGGAGTCGTCGTGCGGCGGCGGATCAAAGCGCCGCTGCTCTTACACACACACACACACACACACACACACACACACACACACACACATACTATCAAAGTGGCGCTGCTCTCAGTCTTGGTGATGGAATGAGCTGGCGTCCTGCCGCCGGCCGGCCACGCCAGTGGGAGTGAGAGAGAAGACCGGGCGTCTCCTCTCCGCTCCTCTCCGCTCCTCTCCGCTGCACTCTGCTCCGCTCCCGCTCCCCACGGCAACTCCTCCAGAGGTTTTGGATTAAACAAATCTGCAATAAAAAAACACATCGGCTTTCCACTCGTGTTGACATCTCGGAATCAAACAACCTGACTCCTGAGACTGCACAGAGACAGGCCGGAGAGCACGGAGTGGACTGTGAACCATCGCACAGCACACACACACATCAGTGTGTCTAGACCAGTTGTGTGTGTGTGCATGTATTTTCCGTCATAGCGAGACTTTGGATGGCTGGCAGGATTTACACAAGGAGAGGTCAGCTCGATTCCTGAGCAGACCGAAAATCAACCTCTGGCAGATAATTCTGGCTCCATCAGTCATTTTATCTGTATTTTATCGGGTTGTTTACACATGCCGGCTTTATGAGTCCCAGACTAAGCTTCTTTTGAGAAATGGCCCTTAAGCACACCTCTGTGCCGCGCATAGCTCCACCGCCGCTGTGTGAAGCGGCCCTCCGTGTTTTCATCTTCCGTCTTTGCTGTTGCCTGGGAATGTTGAACACCTCGCCTCCAGTGAAAACCTCATCAGTCAAATTCCTCTCTCTCTCACACACAAACACACACTAACACGCACACACACACACTCACAAGCTCACAAATACATACTCATCACACAAATCATCAATCAGTGTTGGCAAAATGACAGAGAAAAGTTTGCGAGACAGGAATGGTGATAAACTATCAGGACTAAGCTCTGGCTCTGGCTGCTGGACTCGGCCGCTCTGACGTCACCTAACCTGTTCCCAAGAAGCGGCGCTGCCGTGACAGTCCGTGTTGTTCTAGGAATTTGTGCAGGATGAGACACAGGTGTGGAAACCTCAGCATACCGGGCCTCCACAAGCTCTAACACACAGTGACAGCACTCAGGCATGTGAGTGGCACGCACACTCACATCGCAGAAGCAGGCTAACACCCTGCGTGACCATGGCGATGACGTTTGGACAGAGTGACGGGAGGCTGTTGCCCTTAACGACTCAACCCCTCCCCTGTCAGCCTCGTGAGAAGAGACGGAACCAGAGGGGATTGGAGACAGCCTAATTTATCACCGACACCTTGTTCTTTTGAAGCCAGACGCTAATCCTGAATTTATTGAACACCGTTACACCCAACCCTCTTAAAGAAAACAAATCTGTGGCTGTAATCTACCAAATCTCACCTGCTCCTAGAAAAACAAAAGCATTTTGTTGTGTCTGCGATATTTCTCACACTTCACATCACAACTATTGAGCTTTAACAGGAAGAATCAGGCGGCTGGGATGGATTGCTGTAGCTAACATTGCTAACAGTGCTAACACTGCTCCTTTTTTCAACACAAATCCAAGTCTTATATAACAAAGTAAAGATCGAAAGTCAATAAAAAGAGTGATTAGTTTAAAGTACAGTATCTGCATGATTGGAACTGTTAAACTGAGGAGCAGAAGGCCACACAGTGCTTGGTGCTTAGATCGGTGATCAGCTACTCTGGTCTGAGGAGCAGAAGGCCACAGTGCTTGGTGCTCAGATCTGTGATCAGCTACTCTGGTCTGAGGAGCAGAAGGCCACAGTGCTTGGTGCTTAGATCTGTGATCAGCTACTCTGGGGGTTCCTCTGGGGACAGAGTTACAATCTAAACAAAATATTGTGTAATAGAAAGAAAAAAGCTTTCAAAGGAGAACCGCTTCCTGCCAGGTCATGATGAACACACTCTCTGCCCTGGAAATAGATCAAACACACTTCCTGTTAATCAGATGCACTTTGCCTCTTAATGTCTTTTAATTATTCTACTTTGTGTCTTTTAATGTTTTCAAATTATTCTACTCTACTATGTAGTTGACTTTAAAACTTGTGCGTGTCTTTTATCATGTGTTGCAAAGTAGAATAAAGGCATTTTAAGCTTTCTACTAGATACTGTAAGTGCCTTGGTATCTTTCCATTTTCTGTGACTTTAAAACTTGTTTGACCTTTTTATACTTTCATTAAGTGGTATTCTTTACTTTTGTTTACGTGCACAATGAATGACCCCTGAATGAGACGGGCTCTATAAATAGCTTTAGCTTTAGCTTTAGCCCTGGGAGAGTGCAGGATCTCTGTTGGGCCTGGACCAGGTTTTGTCCTCCCAATAATCCAGCGTGAGAAACAAACCTGTTTGTTCTGATCTGGATTTTGCATCACAATAGATCACACCTGAACGCCTCACGCTTGCTCATAACACTCAGATTAGTTGTAAAGTTCCATTTCTGTGTTCAGTGCAATAGTTCTGAGCAACTATGCATATGATAGTTCTGTGCATGAGTGATGTTTGGTGTGTGTAAGGCTACGAGCTAAATAAAACTAGCTTTGCTATTTATTTCCATGTGACATTTCAGATGAGCGTGGCCAGTGTCATTTTGAGTCCTTCACCGGAGACAGCACAGCGTAAAGGCAACCACATCTGAGAGCCTGAGAGTGTGTGTGATGACAGGTCCAAGGCTGACTCTGATTATCTCGTCACCGGCATGGTGAATAGCTCAGAGTTCTGGAGAAGAAAAGAAACGTGTGTGGATTTACGCCTCGCGTGCTGTCCTGTCGTCCGCGTCTGCCGGGGAGAAACTGAGCCTCTCGAGCCGCCCGTCATCGCCGCTTGGCTTTGTCCTTTACGTCCTTTTGTGCTCTAACGCTCACGATAAACAATTACAGTGTTCCCCTCCGCGGCCTGTGCACACCTGTGAGGACTTGTGAGGACTTGTCCGGGCAGAGCAGAGAGGAGCAGAGAGGAACAGGAGACTCAGGGTCTGTGCCTCTGGCTGATGCGCTGGAATGATAAACATCTGTGGCGTGTCTGCTGGCCCCTGCCCAGGGAACTGCCGCCTCTCAACCAGCTCTGGCCCTGATCTGGCTCAGGCTCAGATCTGTGTGTGTGTGTGTGTGTGTGTGTGTGTGTGTGTGTGTGTCTGTTGGCCCGGCCCAGGGAACCGTCGCCCCTCTCAACCGGCTCTGGCCCTGATCTGGCTCAGATCTGGCATGACGTACAGTATGTGAGGTCTAGGTGTTTATCAGAGTTAGATAGTCTCGTGTATGTGTATATGTGTGTGTATGTGTGTGTGTGTGTGTGTGTGTGTGTGTGTGTGTGTGTGTGTGTGTGTGTGTGCGTGTGTGTGTGTGTGTGTGTGTGTGTTGAAAGACCCTGTAGGCCAGAGCCAGCATCCCCCATGTTGGTGAGCAGGTTTCCCCTCCTGATGTCATTCCTATATAGCGCCCTCATCTCTCTGCCACCCAGCCCCACACCTTGACCTCCCAATGCCCCCCCACACCACCCCCCCGCGCTCCTGATCCCCGCAGCTCACGCCGTGCCACCCAGAGACACCAGGCGGGCGCTGTGGGTGGGTGTGAGTGACGGAGGGTGAGGGTGGCTCTTAACCTGGCAGGATGTGGGTGACATCTTCACACATGCCCTGAGAGGAAGCAGTCATAATATTTACCCCTCTGCTCTCCTCCACTGCAGCCCTCACCTGCAGGACTCACTCAGCCCCTCTGCGCTGTGGAGCCTCTCTCTATCTCTCTCTCTCTCTGGCCTGCCCTGGCTCTCTCTTTCTCTCTCTCTATCTCTCTCTCTCTCTGGCCTGCCCTGGCTCTCTCTTTCTCTCTCTCTATCTCTCTCTCTGGCCTGCCCTGGCTCTCTCTTTCTCTCTCTCTATCTCTCTCTCTGGCCTGCCCTGGCTCTCTCTTTCTCTCTCTCTATCTCTCTCTCTGGCCTGCCCTGGCTCTCTCTTTCTCTCTCTCTATCTCTCTCTCTGGCCTGCCCTGGCTCTCTCTTTCTCTCTCTCTATCTCTCTCTCTGGCCTGCCCTGGCTCTCTCTCTCTCTCTCTCTCTCTCTTTCTCTCTCTCTCTGGCCTGCCCTGGCTCTCTTTCTCTTTTTCTCTCTCCTTTTCTCTCTCTCTCTCCCTCTCCTGCTTTCCTTTTCTCTCTCTCTCTCCTTTTCACTCTTTCTCTCTCTCCTGCTCTCCTTTTCTCTCTCTCTATCTGTTTTCCTCTGGCTTCCCTTGTTTTTCTTTTCATCCTCCTCTTTCTCTATCTCTCCCCAGATCCCGCTCTTTTCCATAAGTTCTCTCTTCCTCTCCCTCTCTTTCTTTTTCTCCCTCTTTTTCTTTCTCTTCTTTTTCTTTTCTCTCTCTCCCTCTACCACTACCTTTGCTTCATGTCTCATCTCAGAGAGAAAACAAGAAAGCCACACACACACACTCGCTCTCTCTTTATCTCTCTCTCATTCTCACACACACACTCACTCTCTCACTTTATCTCTCTATCTCTGTTGCTCTCTTTCTCTCTCACACACACACACTCACTCTCTCTCACACACTCACTCTCTCTTTATCTCTCTATCTCTCTCTCTCTCTCACAGACACACACACACACACACACACACACACACACACACACACACACACACACACACACACACACACACACTCACTCTGTCTCTCACACACAAACTCACTCTCTCTCACACACTCACTCTCTCTTTATCTCTCTCTCTCTCTCTCTCTCTCTCTCACACACACACACACACACACACACACACACACACACACACACACACACACACACTCAGAGACAGGGAGGAAGGAGAGGGCCTCTTCTGGTCTAGTTGCACTAATCTTGGGAAAGAGAAAACCCAAACAAACGGAAAAAAGAAGAAGAGAGAAGAGCCATGCACCCTCTCAGCTCAAGTTCACCGTGGTGCCTGGGATTACTGGCCTTTCCTTCCCAGTTTCCTGGCCTTGGTCACGCTTTTCTACCCTCAACCCTCAGCCTACACACACACACACACACACACACACACACACACACACACACACACACATAAAAGCAGAGGGCTCAGACGCGGTGTTGACTGAGCTCTTGGAGCTCCAAGCGTCCTGCTGAACCTGAGAAGCTCCTCTCTCCTCTCTCTTCTCTCTCGGGGTCTTTGGCATCCTGAGATCCTCTCAGCACTGTCTGCGTATGTGTCTGTGTGTGAATCTGTCTCTGCATATGTGTGTGTGTGTGTGTGTCTTTGTGTGTGCATGTGTGTCTGTCTCTGTGTGAGTTTGTCTGTCTGTGTCTGTGTCTCTCTCTGTGTGTGTCTGTGTCTCTCTGTGTGTGTGTGTGTGTGTGTGTGTGTGTGTGTGTGTGTGTGTGTGTGTGTCTGTGTCTGTGTGTGTGTGTGTGTGTGTGTGTGTGCAGGCGTTGGCGTTTACACGCTCTGTTTTGTCCCCCCAGTGGAGGCCATAACTCTAATCTAGCCCTGGCCTGCAGCGCTCCCTCTCTCTCCCTCTTCCTCTCTCTCCCTCCCTCCCTCTCTCTCCCTCTCTCCATCTCTCTCCCTATTCCTCTCTCCCTCCCTCCCTCTCTCTCCCTCTTCCTCTCTCCCTCCCTCCCTCTCTCTCCATCTCTCTCCCTACCTCTCTCTCCCTCTTCCTCTCTCCCTCCCTCCCTCTCTCTTTCCCTCTCCCTCTCCTTCTCCCTCTCTCTCTCCTTCTCTCTCTCTCTCTCCCTCTTCCTCTCTCTCTCTCTCTAGCAGGAAGTGTGTGGACATCAGGCCGTGCGGCGCTGCGTCCAGCTGGCAGGAGATGAGGCGGAGGGGTGGACGGAGGGGTGGACGGAGGGGTGGACGGAGGGGTGGATGGAGGGGTGGACGGAGGCCGCTGGAGTCTCTGCTGAGCCTCAGGAGCGTGGACGGCGCTCTCTCCCATCCATCAGGCCAGACGCCTCCCCTCCTCGTCCTCCTCTTCTTCCTCCTCATCTTCCTCCTCCTCTCCCATCCATCAGGCCAGACCCCCCCTCCTCCTCTTCTTCCTCCTCCTCTTCTTCCTCCTCATCTTCCTCCTCCTCTCCCATCCATCAGGCCAGACCCCCCCTCCTCCTCATCTTCCTCCTCCTCCTCATCTTCCTCCTTGTCTTCCATCCATCAGGCCAGACGCCTCCCGTCCTCCTCATCCTGTCTTTGGCTTTGGACACACAACTCCTCCATTCTCTAAGGAAGCTGCTCAGTGCCCTCACCTCTTCCTCTGACTCCTCTTCCTCGTCCTCATCTACCTCTTCCTTGGTATCTGTCTGTAGACACACATCTCCTCTGTTCTCTAAGGCAGCTCCTCAGTGCTGAGGAGATCGGACCCTCCTCTCCACCTCTTCATCTTCATCCTCTTCCTCCTCCTCCTCTTCCTCGGCCCCTGGGTGGACACAGGTCTCGCCTGTGCTCAGTGCTAAGGAGATCGGACCCTCCTCTCCACCTCCTCATCTTCATCTTCCTATTCCTCCTCCTCCTCCTCGGCCCCTTGGTGGACACACATCTCGTCTGTGCTCAGTGTTAAGGAGCGGGCTCTGAGAGCTCCACCTCTTCATCCTCCTCTTCCTCCTCTTCCTCCTCCTCTTCCTCGGCCCCAGGGTGGACAGTACACACATCTCGTCTGTGCTCTGTGCTAAGGAGATCGGACCCTCCTCTCCACCTCTTCATCTTCATCCTCTTCATCCTCCTCCTCCTCCTCCTCGGCCCCTTGGTCTCAGTGCTAAGGAGATGGCTGTGAGAGCTCCAGTTGCTGGTGGAGCTGATTTATGAGTGTGAGGATTGAAGGCGAAAATCAAAAGGACGGCCAGCATGTGTTCCTTATTTATCAGCAACATGAATGAGAAATGAGCTCATCCTCGGCTTTCGCTCTTTCTCTTTCTCTCTCTCTTCTTTTTTCTCCCTTTCTCTGGCCTTTCTCTCCCTCCATATCTGACACCCTCCCTCTCTCTCATCTTTCTCCCCCTCCTCTCTCTCTCTTCTCTCTCTCTCTCTCTCTCGATCTCCCCTTCCTCTCTGTCTCTCTCTCTTCTTCTCCCCCTCCTCTGTCTCTCCCTCTCTCTTCTCTCTCTCTTCTCTCTCTCCCTCTCTTGTTCTCTCCTGGTGTGTCTGATTGCTGCTTGTGTCCTCCATTGAGGAGGGAGCATCTGGGCCGAGTTAGGGTCACCCTTCGCCACAACAATGGGTGTGTGTGTGTGTGTGTGTGTGTGTGTGTGTGTGTGTGTGTGTGTGTGTTGACCGCAGGCCCTGAAGAGAGGCCCGACCAGAGACACAGAGTTGATATTGTGGGCAGGCCAGGAACTCTGAGGTGTGTGTGTGTGTGTGTGTGCCCGTGTGTGCATGTGTGCGTGAGAGAGAGAGAGGATGTGTGTGTGTGTGTGTGTGCGTGAGAGAAAGAGTAAGAGGGTGTGTGTGTGTGCGTGTGTGTGCGTGTGTGTGAGAGAAGGTGTGTGTGTGTGCGACACACCCGGCTTTGTCCATGCCAGCATGCCACACACACCAGCTGTTTGCCTCACTGATGACATCCAACGGGCATGAATTTAACATCTCTACACTTACTGGTTACCGTGCACATCATTGTGGTACTTAGGCAATTACTTTACTTCCATTAGTTCATTCAGTGTGTCATTCATTCATAGCTAATTCAGTATTTCTCTTGGAAGTGAGTTCAGTATTAGAAGTGAATTCAGTATTTCTATTAGAAGTGAATTTAGTACTAATGTAATATGACTAATCCACGTTGTTACGCATGTTTGCTTTCTGAGTTGGAGTTAGCAAATTTACGGTATACATTTTTTCAATTACAAGCACAGCATGTACTGTAGTATATTTCCCCATAGAACCAAATGTACATGAGTGCAGGACACTGTGAGTCTGACCTACTGTAAGAATGATGACTGAAACAGCAGGTTATTCATAGGCAGACTACAGAAAAGGCATGAGTCCAGAACATGTGAGACGCAAAGGCATCCCTGGTCAGGAAATGCAAGCCTAGCAAAACTGGCCTTTACCTACAGTAGTTAGGAGAGAAGATGTACATCTGTCTGCTATTTTGAGTGACCACAGATACTGTATGTTACAGTAGGTGCACCAGGTACTGTATATAAGCAAAGTTACATTTTGTACTGTATGAGCATAACCATGTCTTGGGTGGAATAAAGCTACACAATCTTCAGTATTCTTTCTCCTCTCTTCAACTATTGAATAATTACATTTTGACACGACAAGCACTTGAGACTCCATACATGGAGGCTACAGAAGACACATACTGTAACTGTAGCGTTCCGTTTGCGTTGTGTCTGCAACAATTAGCTTCCACTTTGATGTCTTCTAAAACTGTTTTTACGCATCATGAACAGAATGCGGCGGTTTTGCGCCTGTTGCAGCCTCCCTGTTATAATGTCCTCGCCAACTTATTTCTGCTGGAGTTCTTTTCAAATAACCACTGATCGGAAAATCTGCTCCAACAAAGTTTCTCAGCTCAACTTTAGTCCGTTCAAGTCTTTTATCTTAGTCCCTGACTCGAGGCCTTGTCATAGTTGGCGTCGTACTCAAGTCTTAGTTCTCTTAATTCTGCTTTTCAAAAAAAAAAAAAAAAAAAAAAGAAGCAGAAATCCAGGGTGATGTTTAAATATTCCTGGTCCCTGTTGTCACAGCGATAAAGATGATCTAATCAGTCACCAGGGGCACAACCCAATCACCAGGGATTTCTATTTGCCTCGTCTCTCCCACTGAGATCTTAATAAAAACCAATGCCGTATTAAAAATGACAAAATTAATTAAGATCCTATAATAAGATTAATGGATTACTCATAATTGAAAGATGTGGTTTGATAAAGTATTTTTTATTTGAAGAAAGACCTACTAAAAAGAGCTCAACTTTCTCTTTGGAAAAGGGGCTAAAATGGCGCCGGAGGGCTGGTGTTTCGCTGAAGACCCAGAGGAGGTAACTCTCGCTCTCTCTCTCTCACACACACACACACACACACACACACACACACACACACACGTCTGTTCTGTATGCTGGGCAGGTAGGGGGGCTTTATCAGGCACGTGGGATCTCTGCCTCACGCTAGCCCAGGGGCTGGAGCTATTCATAAGAGGGCTAGTGGGCCTTTTCTCACAGCGCACGCCAGCAGTGGGTTTGTCTGCACTGCCCATAGGCAGGGGACAGACACAGGGAGAGTGAGGAGGAGGAGGAGGACGAGGAAGAGGAGGAGGTGTATTTGTCTTCATTGCCCATAGGCAGGCGACAGACACAGGGAGAGTGAGGAGGAGCAGGAGGAGGAAGAGGAGGAGGTTTGTTTGTCTGCACTGCCCAGAGGCAGGGGACAGACACAGGGAGAATGAAGAGGAGGAGGAGGAGGAGGAGGAGGAAGAGGCTGCTTCATATTCCAGCGGTGCCCGTGCCCTGGGCGAGAGGATGAGCGGTGTGCTGTGACTTGGTGCGGCTCGGCACTCGGAGGGAAACAACACCAGGAATATTCATAGGACACCTACGGCAGACACTGGTCTCGTATCTCTCTGCTCTCCTCAATACTCTCCTCTCCTCTCCTCTCCTCTCCTCTCCTCTCCCCTCCTCTTGTCCTCTCCTCTTCTCTTCTCCTCTCTTCTCCTCTCCTCCTCCTTTCCTCTCCTCTCCTCCTCTCTTCTCCTCCTTTCCTCTCCTCTCCTCTCCTCTCCTCTTCTCCTCTTCTCCTCTCCTCTCCTCTCCTCAATATTATCCTGTCCTGTCCCCTTCTTTCCTTTCCTCTCCTCTTCTCCTCTCCTCTCCTCTCCTCAATATTATCCTGTCCTGTCCCCTTCTTTCCTCTCCTCTCCTCTTCTCTTCTCTCTCTTACTGCTGGATGAGGTGTCCTCAACACAACTTCCCCAAATTGTCTCACACACACACACACACACACACACACACACACACACAAGCTGAGTGAATGAGCATTTCAGTGCTAGTTTGCTGCTGCAGTTGATGCATCATATCATAGCATAGCATTCCATTATACCTGTGATGATACTGGCCAGAACATAACCTGTTCCATGTAACGTTATCTTAATTATCATACACACTTTATACCACAATAACACCAATTATAACTTAATTATCATACACACTTTATACTATAACACCAGTAGTAACTTCATTCTTATACACACTTTACACCATAACACCAGTAGTAACTTCATTCTCATACACACTTTATACCATAACACCAGTAGTAGCTGCACCCTACAGTAAATGGTTGCCTGGACAGCCATTTAGAAATAGATCTTTAGGAGTGAGAGGCTGCATGTGGGTTTGTGCAGTATTTGGGGAGTGAAATGATCTCTCTAAATGTGTGTGTGTGTGTGTGTGTGTGTGAGGGAGAAAGGGAGAGTGAAGTTAGATTTATGCCCATGCCTCCTCCTCCTCCAGCGTCCTCTGTGGGGTAAGGTGTCTAGTGGCAGGTGTGTGTGTGTGTG
>NC_085008.1:2698069-2700569 GCF_963854185.1 Sardina pilchardus
AAGTTCACGCTTGGCAATGGAAAGTGGCCAGACTCTCCGTACATTATGAATGTACGACCAGTTTGGTAAGACCAGGCTAACAGAAAGCCACACATCAGACTCTTTCTCTCAGACCGTTCACTATCAGATCCATAGTTACTTGTGTGTTCAATTTGTTTGTTCGTTTTGTTGTGTTCAGTGGAAAATGTTTGTGTTCAGTGGAAGTCAAAGCGGAAGCAAGTCAAGCGTGAAGAGCAGGAGTTTGGTCTCTTGGAGTCGTCTCTCTCTGTGTGCTTTATGTCTCTTGAGGGCTTTGCATCTGCAAGAGAGGAACAGAGATGACGTGTGAGTGTGTGTGCGTGTGTGCGTGTGTGCATGTGTGTGTATGTGTGTGTGTGTGTGTGTATCTAGAAGGGTTTCCTCATTTCTGCTGATTGTGGCAGAATCAGATGATCCGACTCAAGGGAGGATGGTTCTGTTGCTATTTGATCAGAGCAGACACACACACACACACACACACACACACACACACACACACACATCACCACCACACAGCAAACCAGGCACACACACACTACCACACTCACTCTCACACAGCAAACCAGTCACACACTCTCCACGGCAGAGGTGTTTAGAATCCGCTTCCTCCCGTGTGAGAGAGCTGCAGTAACTCATGTTTATGCTCCTCCGTGCTCACCTCACGGGCGGGAAACGGGCCGAGGAGAGGGATTCTCTGAACCCGATTGGCTGATGCTGCTGACATCTCTCCTGCTCCATAGCAAGAGGTGCACAGGAGGCACACACTGCAGCAGCTGATTGGACGCTTCTTCATCGACCGCACGCTATCTGTTTGTTGTTTATGATTTCCTGTGAGGGTCCTGACACTTCGCTCATGAGGGTATGTTCTGAGTGTTCTCTATCAGTGTTCTCTATCAGTGTTCCCTATCAGTGTTCTCTATCAGTGTTCTCTATCAGTGTTCTACAGCAGTGTTCTCTATCAGTGTTCTCTATCAGTGTTCTCTATCAGTGTTCTCTATCAGTGTTCTCTATCAGTGTTCCCTATCAGTGTTCTCTATCAGTGTTCTCTATCAGTGTTCCCTATCAGTGTTCTCTATCAGTGTTCTCTATCAGTGTTCTCTATCAGTGTTCTCTATCAGTGTTCTCTAGCAGTCTTCTCTATCAGTGTTCTCTATCAGTGTTCTCTATCAGTGTTCTCTATCAGTGTTCTCTAGCAGTGTTCTCTAGCAGTGTTCTCTAGCAGTGTTCTCCAGCAGTGTTCTCTATCAGTGTTCTCTATCAGTGTTCTCTATCAGTGTTCTCTAGCAATGTTCTCTATCAGTATATTCTATCAGTGTTCTCTATCAGTGTTCTGTGTTCTCTATCAGTGTTCTCTATCAGTGTTCTCTATCAGTGTTCTCTAGCAGTGTTCTCTATCAGTGTTCTCTATCAGTATATTCTATCAGTGTTCTCTATCAGTGTTCTGTGTTCTCTATCAGTGTTCTCTATCAGTGTTCTCCAGCAGTGTTCTCTATCAGTGTTCTCTATCAGTGTTCTCTAGCAGTGTTCTCTATCAGTGTTCTCTAGCAGTGTTCTCTATCAGTGTTCTCTATCAGTGTTCTCTAGCAGTGTTCTCTATCAGTGTTCTCTATCAGTGTTCTCTATCAGTGTTCTCTATCAGTGTTCTACAGCAGTGTTCTCTAGCAGTGTTCTCTATCAGTGTTCTCTATCAGTGTTCTCTATCAGTGTTCTACAGCAGTGTTCTCTAGCAGTGTTCTCTATCAGTGTTCTCTATCAGTGTTCTACAGCAGTGTTCTCTATCAGTGTTCTCTAGCAGTGTTCTACAGCAGTGTTCTATAGCAGTGTTCTCTATCAGTGTTCTCCCAGAGAGTGGACTTCAGACTGGTGCTTGCTTTGATTGGGAGGTTCCTATCTGGTTCCTAATCCTATTTCCTGTTCCTATTGTGGTTCCCCATCTGGTTGATCCTTTTTTGGTTCATTTTGTCCATCCTCCAATATCAAGAGACTGACACCCCACTCCTCCTCCTTCTCTCCCTCCCTCCCTCCCTCCCTCTCTCTCTCCCTCTCTCTCCCTCCATCTCTCTCTCTCTCTCTCGGCTGTAGAAGAGATGTGTGTAGGGTGGCTGGTGCCCAGCTAGGCGCACTGTTGTAATTGCTTTTTGTTACTGCAGGAGAAAAAACTCCCAGCAAAAATCCCTCCCAAGCTTCCCCTTTTTCTTTCTCCTTCTCTCCCTGGCGCTCTCTCTCTCTCTCTCTCTCTCTCTCTCTCTCTCTCTCTCTCTCTCTCTCTCTCTCTCTCTCTCTCTCTCTGTTCTGTCTCTCCCTTTGTGAGTCCGTAAACAAGCGTGGACACATTTTGACTCTGTGGTTGTCTGTGTATTGTTCGTTTGTGTGTCCGTAAACAAGTGTGGACACATGTTGACTCTGTGGTTGTGTGTGTGTGTATTGTTAGTTTGTTTGGAAGATTGTTTGTGGATATGTATGCTGAGGGGCCATTTTGGTG
>NC_085008.1:2705569-2710569 GCF_963854185.1 Sardina pilchardus
TACACTATTCACTACATGGGTGAGTTGGAGGGCATATTGGTGTCTCATCACACATTTTAAATTCTTTATTTGGATTAGAAGATAAGCATATATCATGGCATAATCCAAATTTGATACAAAGGTGTGCAACAGCAGCCAATAATACAGTTCATCATGCACACTAAGGGTAAAGGTGACACCTACGCCTCCATATGTAGAGGCTACCAATTACTGATGATACAGAGCAATATTTTGCCAGTTTTTTTGCTTTGTTCTTAGGTAGTCCACAGATCTGCAGGCCTCTAACACACATCTTGTGCACATGACCTAAGCTACCAAAAATAAGGGCAATGATTTTGCAGGAATAGCCAGAGTTGCTGAAAACATTGTACCATGGTTGATATTTTAACAGTTTTGAAGCATAGCAGATGTCCATGTAAGCATCAAAAGAGCAACCAATTTCTATTATTGTAACGGTTTTGGTGTGTTCATTAATTGCAACTATGTCGGGTGTATTTGGTAAGTTATTTATGGCCGTTTGCAGTGTAGCGCGCTGTTCATGTGGGGGGGAGAACCAGTCTGTCTTGATCTTTGAGTTATGGTGGATTGCAGTAAAGTTGGCATTGTCTTGGAGCTCCTTCGCTGACAATGCAACAATACGGTCGTGGCGCGCGATGTACAGTCCTTTGTAGGCAGCACATCCATTTAGAATGTGCGCGATCGTCTCCCTTTGACGATTGTGGTGTTGCAGGCAAAACGGCTCATGTGCGGATGGAAACCATGTTGATAAGTTGGATTTTGTGGGTAATACCTGAAGGCGAGCTTTTGTTGTGAATCTGTGGATGTCTTCTTGTAGAGCTGTGTTTTTCAGAGCCGTGTGTGATACGCTATGGTCGGCAAAGGGCAGGCAGGCCAGTTGTCCTTGTAGGCGTAGCCCTGTCCAGTGCTGAATCATGCGCGAATGGAAGTGATTGATTATTGTCTTTCTGGAGTTTTGAGTGTCAAGGAGTTGTGTGTCGTCGCCAGTCGTGATGGTTGCCTCTGCTGTGATGGTGGTATCCGTGATGATGTTGTTATTGACGTCCACTGACTGTCCTGATGTGTTCCTCCAGCGCAGTTGTACATTTGCGCGGTTGCAGAGGTCGTTCAGGTCCAGCCAGTCCGAGCGTACACCGAAGCCTGGTGTGTTGGTATCCAATTTTCCGTTGGATTTTCTTCTGAACCCGAGGAAGCTGGCGTCCTCTGATGTAGATAGAGGGACCTTGCGTTTCCTCAGGTGTAGCAGAAGTGAGGCTCGGGCAAGCTCACGCACGGCTGCGTCGTCGTTATTTAGCATCCTTAATAGGTTGCTTATTCTGGCGGCAACGTATACCCACTCTATGTGAGGGACACCCAGTCCTCCCTCTCTAGCCCTGTGGAACAGGACGTCTCTTGTTGAGTGTGTGTTTAGTCCCATCCAGCGTCTAACTAGGCCTACGGTCTTATTATTCAGCTCAGTCAAGATGCGTTTGGGGATATGTATGTTTGCAAAGAGATGCTGTATTTTGGATAGAGCTATCTCTCTTATGGCCTGTAGTTTCATTACGACAGGGAGGGGGGATGAATCTACCATCTCCAGCCTTGTGCAGTATTCACTTCTCAGTTCGTGTATCTGTTCTTCCCATTCACCCGCGATGTTGAATCGATGACCAAGGTAGCAATAGGTTTCGTGGCGCGCATATACTTTAATGTCATTTCCCATGATGGAAAAGGAGGGTGGTTTGTCTTTTTTGGCTTGATACCACCGGTTACCTCCACTGCGTCTCTCATAGAACACAGCACACTTGGTGTTTTTCACCTCTAGACCGGACCACCGCAGGAATTCGTCAGTATGAGAGAGCATGGTCTTGATCACTTTCTCATCTCTAGATGACACCTGGACGTCGTCTGCATAGGCCTGGACAGGGTTTGGTGATCTGACGTGTGGGGGGGAGCAGAGGCACAGCCACTTGAGCCACTGGTTAAGGGCTAGGATAAAGTTGACTGCGCTCCAAGGACAGCCTGTCTTAATGCCAGTTCTTAGTTGGATTGGGCTTGTCAGTTGGTCTCCACAGATCACCTGGAAAAAGGAGTTGCCGTAGATGTCCTTAATGATGTTAATATACCGTTCGGGTATGTTCATTTCGGCCAAGGACTCAATCATAACGTTATGCGGCAGCGAGCCGAATGCATCACGAAAGTCTATGAAGACTGCATAAAACTTGGTGGATTCATGTTTAAAATCATCTATTGCTGTTTTCAGGCAGAAAACGTGCTCGTTCATGCCCTGGCGGTTGATGTAAGCTTTTTGCTTTTCCGACAAAATGTCCATTTCGCAGAGCCATGGCAGGATGCGATTCAGAATGCACTTCATAAAAACTTTGTAGATGGTAGGGAGTAAGGAGATGTCTCTCCATGTTGTTGGGTCATCAGGAATATTGTCTTTTTTCGGGATTCGGTGGATAAGGGCCCCTTTCCATGAATTTGGTATTTTCTCGTTGGTCAGACAAACATTGAATATTTGCGTTAGTGCGGTACATGTCCATTGTTTCGTGGATTTAAGTGTTTCATATGTAACGCCATCAGATCCACTTGCCTTGTTGTTTGGTAGGCTTTCAATCACCCTTAACACCTCCTGAGATGTAAACAGCGAGGTATTCGGTGTATCGATAGGGGGATTTAACTCTATCGTATCTAGCCAGGGGGCTGTGGCGAGGCGGGCACAGGTGGCATCTGCTTGGTTTTTATCGCAGTAATAGTTGTACACTCGCTCTATATCATTCGTACTTGGTGGAGGTTCTGGGAAGACGCTGTTATTGAGGATGATTCTAATAGCTTTAGTCTTGTTGTTATTCCAGAGGTAGGCAATTTCATCGCGGCCTACCTTTCTGGGGAGCCTTTTCTGCTGCGTCCTCGCTGTTCTGTTGAGCGCTGGTTGGATGACTTGGCGCGCAAACCGCAGCTGCTTCTCTATCCAGTGCGCCAGGGCCTCCGATGTTCTGCCTGGTGGGGGCTTGTCCGTGTTCGGCAGCTTGTTGAGAATTCTCACTGTGTATTTGAGAAGAGGTATTCCGTAAAGTCTGCCGTTTCGATGATGAGCAGAAAACGTGCCGTTTTTGTGGTATATTCCATTTAAGATCGCCAGGAGTTTATTCCACTGTGTCGGGTCTGTTCCAGTGAATGTTATCCTCTGTTTGTCGTCCATCAGCTTCGTGTCAAGGGTTTTTCGGAAAGCTCTTTCCTCTGCTTCGAACTGCAACCATTCCTTATCAGAAAGATGCTGGATGTACATACCAAACTCTCCCAGGTTGTTTATTCCTTCCGCCAGGTGGGACGCTGGGTCGTAGGTACGCGATTGTTGTATGTATATTTTGCCGGATTTGCGGGCTTCTTTTAGGATCACCTTCAGAGTTGTTATCAAGCACATCATGAAGAGCAATACTAGCTGCATATTATACATCTTTTTCTGCGTTTTCGGCGGCAGTTACGACGGGCGAGATGTTGTTAGTGTTTGTTGTGGGCCAGCGTCGGGCCAGCGTCCGCCATTGCCCACGCATGCGCCCACACACACATATTGGTGTCTCATCACACACACACACACACACACACACACACACACACACACACACACACACACACACACACACACATGAGTTGGAGGTCATATCAGTGCTTGTGCTAGAGTTGGCTTTCTAAACACTCTGTCAGTGCGCACGATTCAAACACACTAAATATAGATACATACAAAACGTTCAGTGTTGTGTAAATTCACCTTTGAACCTTTACCAAAAATAGAAAAGACTAGACACACACCATATAGAGTTGCATGTGACAGACACAACAACAACAACAACAACAACAACAACTTCACATTGAATGCAAAGAGAGAGAGAAAGAGAGGGAGAGAGAGAGAGGGTAGAAGAAAAGGAGAGAGGGAGAGATTGAGGGGATGGAAAAGAGAGAGAGGGAGAGAGAGGGGGATGAAAAAGAGAGAGAGA
Organism: Sardina pilchardus; assembly: GCF_963854185.1. Taxonomy (NCBI): domain Eukaryota; kingdom Metazoa; phylum Chordata; class Actinopteri; order Clupeiformes; family Clupeidae; genus Sardina; species Sardina pilchardus. Next base: position 2,709,565 of record NC_085008.1, read on the forward strand.
GTTATGGCTCTTCGTCTGCACTCAAAGGGCTTCACATTGAAGGCAAACAGAGAGAGAGAGAGAGGAAGAGGGGATGACAAAGAGAGAGAGAGAGGAAGAGGGGATGAGAAAGAGAGAGAGAGAGAGAGAGAGAGAGAGAGAGAGAGAGAGAGATGGAGAGAGAGCGAGAGAGAGAGAGAGAGAGATGGAGAGAGAAAGAGATGGAGAGAGAGTGAGAGTAGAGTTATCTTCTCCGCCACTGATGTGCTGTGCTGGTGCCCTGTGTGTTTGACTCGTCTCTCTGCACGTGTGTGTGTGTGTGTGTGTGTGTGTGTGTGTGTGTGAGAGAGCCTCTGTGTGTGTGTGTGTATGTGATTTACTGTGCTGGTTCCCTGTGCGTGTGAGCTTCTGTATATGTGTGTGTGTGTGTGTGTGTGTGTGTGTGTGACTCGTCTGTGTGTGTGTGTGTGTGTGTGTGTGATTTGCTGTCATTATGAAACACATTTTTCACATTGATGAGTCACGGCTGCTGTCAGGTGGGCGTGTCTGTTGTGACTAGCACTTACGGAATGGACCAATCAGAGCCAGGGGGTCTCGAGGCCCTCTCTACGTGATGTACGGAATTAATGTGACTTACAAAGTGTGTTGCGTGACTTACAGAGTGTGTTGCGTGACTTACAAAGTGTTTTGCGTGACTTACAGAGTGTGTTGCGTGACTTACAGAGTGTTGCGTGACTTCCAGAGTGTGTTTTAGCTCAGATAACAGCGAGTTGGATTCTAAGTGGAAAACAGTTTCTCACCCACGGTGCCGTGAATGGTTTAGAAATGTAATGTAGCCCTCGTTGCTTCCCTGTGAGCTGCTCATTGACTGGTCACAGTTTGCATCTCACTGGAATCTAAATCAGTAGACGGCGTCTGTCTGAGTGTCTTCATTACCCCCCTCGGCATGAGGAACGAGTGAAAAGAAAAACAGAGAGAGGATGAGAAGAGCTGGAATCCTGCATCCCTTCCTCTCTCCCTCCTTCT
>NC_085008.1:2715569-2718069 GCF_963854185.1 Sardina pilchardus
GGCGTCTGTGGCGAGGCCTCGGCTCCTCATATTTATAGACGCTCTTCTGATCAGTGTGGTGTGTGTGTGTGTGTGTGTGTGTGTGTGTGTGTGTGTGCCTCGGCTCCTCATATTTATAGCCGCTCTTCTGATCAGCCCTCACTGCGCTCCCACAGCAAGACTAAACACAGACACCGAGCCTGACGTCAGACCGTCTGCCTGGAAGATGGACACATTCAACTGCAGGGCTGCGCTGCTGTTTACTGTAACTCCAGCAGTAGCTTCTTAATTGTAGATTGGATGTTATTCTTCATCTTGTGCATTAGCTTGGATAAAAGCATCACAAAAGCATGATGCAAATATGGAATAATGTTGATAATCAGCATATGAAGCACAGATGGCTCATGATAAAGATGTTTAAGATGCTTCATACATAATTCCTCTTCATTACAGTAACAGAGCATCATCTGATGTTTCATCTGACTTAGTTACAGTGCTATGATAGCGTAGTTAGCTCTGTTTTTTGTATTGTTGTAATATGCAAATACAGCATCTGAAAAGAGAGCGATATAAAATATACAACATTGTTTTGAAAGAGAAATATTATACTGTCTTTATTGTTGGGTTTCCCATATATGCTGTAGCTGATTTTATTGAGAGGAAGCTGTAGAGCATGAACCTGCGTCTGTGCTTGTGTAAGGATCATGTGAAGCGGCCGAGTGGGTTTTAAATGGCCAGTTAAAGCCCGTTGGGGAGGAGACTAACGAAGACGCAGACGCTCGTCCACACGCCACCTCACTTCCTCTCCGTCATGCTGCCTGTGTGAGGTCACTTCCTCTCCGTCATGCTGCCTGTGTGAGTTCACAGCGCTGGTATGCCCATCGACTCTGAGGGTGCACTGAGATGATGCCCACCGACTCTGAGGGTGCGCTGAGATGATGCCCACCGACTCTGAGGGTGCACTGCTGCGATGCCCATCGACTCTGAGGGTGCGCTGAGATGCCCACCGACTCTGAGGGTGAACTGCTGCGATGCCCATCGACTCTGAGGGTGCATTGCGATGATGCCCACCGACTCTGAGGGTGCGCTGGTATGCCCATCGACTCTGAGGGTGCACTGCGATGCCCACAGATTCTGAGGCACGCATGCACCAGGGCAATGGGCGAGTATCTGGAACACGCTAGAAGGCCTGGAGCTCCATAAAACGCTTTGCTACAATGTATTCTATTAAAAGTGCTATAGAATATAATGTTTACGGTTATTCTACGCTGACTCTTTGGATGAAAACATCTGCCAAGTGCACGTAAACATATACATAAGCAATCACATCCAGGATGCTATAGGAACAAATACAGCGGAGTTGAGTATGAGTTCCCTTGAGTGGACTTGTATGAGCTGAATTGAAGTGAGCGCAGTTGTTTAGACTTCAGCGCAGGGTTAAGGCCCAGATGCCATCTCTGCAGAGTGGATCTGACATGGAACATGTGGACCTCCTCAACGGAGGATCTGCAGACAGATCAGATCTTCAGAGGAGGACGGAGTGATTTGATTGTGGCATCACTGGGGAGATTGTGCAGATTATTAGCCTTGTGATGCCTCCCGGACAAATTTCATGGCTTTCCGTGTGGTTTTGGAACCCCTCCATGAGGCTTTCTTTGGGGTTTGTGGTATCTGGGAGAAGTCCATAAATAGATATGACATTATTGGATCAGACGTCAGCCAATCAGACGAGAGTCTGCTCCCCCGCAGCACGGCTGCTTTTTAAAAACAATCCTGTTTTGAAATTTACATTTTTATTACTTTCACACAAAATATTATACGTACACACTCAGCATTCCATTTTACACGCCCACGTCCCCGAGCGGGGATCATGACAGACGGTATATTATTCTACATTTCCTGCACACGTGTCACGTTGATCAATAATGTATTTAATAATATTAAATTATTTAATTGAATGATATCGATTAAAATATAGAATCGAGCTCCATGAATACGGAACAGGCATCCCTCATCATTATTAATGAAGAGTGTAAAACAATGCGTTTTCATGATGTCCTTGGCTCGCACGAGTCATTAAACGAGCTGCTGGATGGGGCTCCCGGTCTGAGTGGAGTGGAGCGGAGCCAAGCCTTAGCTTAGCCTGACGGCTCCAGGCTAGCAGATTAGATTGCTGCAGTTAGCCGCAGCCTCCGCCGTGGTATGTTAAGCCGTCTCCTGATAGCCTATCTGTTGTTCTCAGACCCGCAACAGAGCGGAGGGGAAGTTCTATGTGTTAAAGATGGCCTTCCTGTGCCAGATAACCTCTGCAATACACATCAGCACTTAGCCTGTCTCAGGTTAGCTCGTTTTCCATAAAAAGAGAGCCTCTCTCCCAGCCTCTTTTAAACTTCAGGTGTCACGTATTTAGCTAGGCTCAGCCTTCCTACTGAAACCACTGACGACTCAATATGTTAATTGCTCAATTAGGCCGACATCAGCCTTCGATTTCCAGGGACACACACTGGAAATCAGCAAACAG
>NC_085008.1:2755569-2765945 GCF_963854185.1 Sardina pilchardus
CGGAGTGTGTGTGGGACGTGATGAAAGGTGCGCGCGGGTCGCACCGAGACACAAGATGGATTAAAGACATGAGGGACAAAAAAAGAGCAAAAGAGAGAGAGAAAAAGAGAGAGAAGGAGGAATAAAGACTCTCCTGTTTTGCTCTCTGTAGAATTTCTTCTGTTATACTCCTCTCTGAAGAATATCTTTGTTAAACTCCTCTCTAGAATATCTTCTCTTTTACTCTTCTCTGTTTACGTAATTTCTCTTTTTCTCTACTCTGTAGAATATCTTTGTTTTACTCTACTCTGTGGGATATCTTTGTTTAACTCTACTCTGTAGAATATCTTTGTTTTACTCCACTCTGTGGAATGTCTTCTGTTTAACTCCACTCTTTTGCTTTACTCTGTGGAATATCACGCAGTTTCAGCTGCTGTTGTTATGACCACAACATTAAAGAACATCAGACATCAGAGTTTTAGCAAACACAGAGAGCAAGTATGTTTTTTTAATTACATATGCGCAGAAAGACTGCAGAGTTTTATTCCAATTCCACACTGGCGAACATCAGCCAGATGTATTTCAGTGCACCAGACAGCTCGCGCATTAAGTCACTCTCATCGGGCGGCAACGCACAATCAAAGCCTCTCCGCGGCCCCGGCGATTTATCGCGCAGGAAACCAATAATGTTCATATTACATATCAGACATCGGAATGTCCTGACCTTTAGTGCGCGGCGCGGCTCAGGATGGATGTGGGTGAAGGCCTCCAGCTGAGCGCGCTCCAAATGCCACAGCTTGTGTCTGCATCACAGATCAGCACTCCGTCCTGATCCCAGGCCTCCCTCAACACTCACGCCAGCCAGAGCCTAATGCCAGGCCTGGACCAAGGTGTGCTTTTATACGCCGTGTCGTTTCAGGACACACTGCGTGAGATGTGTGTGTGTGTGTGTGTGAGGGCGTATGTACCGTGAGAGATGAGGAGATTTTTTTTTTTGTGTGTGTGTGTGTGTGTGTGTGTGTGTGTGTGTGTGTGTGTGTGTGTAGCCGTATGTGCCACGAGAGATGAGGAGGATGGTTCAGCCAATAGGCTGGAGATGTTTGAAGTTTCTCGTTTGTTGCTCGGTGCGTGTGGAGAAGTGCTCTTCATGGATCATTTGTGTTTATTTAGGCTCTTCAAAGCTGCAGTGAAATTTCAAAACTAGCTGAAGAGCAGCTCTCCCTCCAACTTCATGTTTGTCTGTCATTGTTTGATCTCCGTCAGTTAAAACAGACTTAGATGAATGTGTGATAGAATCAGCCATAAGACAAACATCATTCTTTCTCCTGGTTCAGTAAACACACTGCACTCTTGTTCTGTTGTACTCTTCCAGAGGTATTTGCAGCCATGGATGAACTCTACCACGGCTTTGATTTTTCGATATTGTCTTTATGCTTATCATTCACCTAACATGTGGTTCCCTAGACATCACTTCCATAGTCATTCTCCTACCACATCTCTGTCTGATGTTGCAGCTCGAAACATGAGGCAACCATGGACACAGTTGATGTTGTAAGGCTATCTTTCTATGGGTCACTGTGTAAGGTGACGTAAAGCCCTCACCGTATTCACGGTAAAGCAAGGTACCAGCTACAGTACCTGCTGGCAGCTCTGAGAGCGTGAGATCTACTGCCCCTCTGTTTCAGTCCCAGCAAGCAGAGATGAAAGCCACGGTTCATTTGCAATGACAATGACACAAGCCAGCGTGAATGAAGGCAGACACAGCTAAATATGTGACGTGTATTAGACGAGGCAGAAGGAGAAAAAAAACAGCAGCATCTTGCATGTTAAATAGCTATCGCGTTCCTCTAACAAGGGTAGGTGTGGAGGCGAGATGAATCATCGTTAAAACAGGACACGCAGAGCGGATCTTGAGAATCTCTCGAATCAACGTCCTCCGTTACAGACAGTCCCCGCAGCTTGTTGTTTCGTTTATGTTGTCCGAGTCGTTTAAGTTGATCGAATCATGACATTTCGCGCACAAAGATTGCGTTTGTTGTGCGCTCTGGGAGGACAGTAATCCCATTGTTTGTGGGAGACAGCAGCAGGCCGGCATTAAGTGAGTTAAGGGCCTGGAAGCCTCTCAACAGAGAGCATCATACCGCATGACTGGCCCCATGGCCCCCCCTCCTAATGCGGAGGATAAACTCATTTCCACAAGAATCCGCGTACAGTGAAACGTCTCCCAGCCCTGCCCAGTGCAGCGCATTTATTCTGACATTTGGGCAAAGTCAATTTAGTGCGCAGGATTGTTTCGTGGAACGAGATGAGTGGGCCGGAGTAGAATCGGGCGGTTGTGCGCCGCAGATGCCACAGATTCGACACGGCCATCATTTTAGGGCCGAGGCGATCGGATCAAAGCCGACACAAAGACACCTGTGTCAGATGGACACACTGCAACACACTGACGGCCATAGCTGTGGCTCTCAGACGCAGCGCACATCAGCGACGTCCTTTATGAGGCATATGAAATTATATATTATATAAAATTATATTTGACATTTAGCAGGGACGACTGGCTAGTACAGTATGAAGTCAAAGAAGAACTTGTGCCTTTTCAGGGCAAACACATTAATGCTGGACCACATGGTGTGAGCTGAACTTGGGCAAAAATCTAATTTGCTGGTACATTTTTAACATCAGCATTTTTATTGGTTCATTTAAAAAGTGAGCACAGTTTAAATTAGCTCCTCTTAAAGTTGGGAAAGTTGATGCTGAACCCTTTATTTTATAAGAGCCATGTTACACTGACTGAATATCGAGTACTGCTTTGCATTTTTGCAAATGTGACACATGGCTTCACTTGTTGAGGCTTGAAGATGACATTTATTCTATTGTTGTCAGAGCACTTGTTTACACAAACAAAATGTAATATACCACAATCAATTAATATATTAATCAGAGCCCAGGAGGTTTCACGCCAAGATATTTTTGTCTATCGAGAGAATGTGCTCTCACTTGAGTAAATTGTGCGCATGTTTTACTAAATTGTACTTTCATTTTACTATAATATACACACATTTTATTAAATTGTGCGCTCAACTTACAACATCTAAAATAAGTGCACAATTTAATAAAATGAGTGCACAATTTAGTAAAAAAAAACTTTTCTGGATACATACAGTACAGTATACCAAAAGATATCTTGACAATGATCCCTCTAGGTTTCTGTACTATTGCTACAGTATTTTTTCTTAAATGTCCTGAATTTATAAGGGGATATTAGGGATATGGGATATGAGGGATATTACTGTAAACCATATTGAAAATAATTGGATTCTAATTATAATTGTGTTTTACAGTATTATAGTATTTTTTTTATATAATAATAATTGTATCATAATTGTGGGAGATTTCATAAGGGCACCTTTTGCATGGTGAGAAGTGTATTTCTAGCGAACTTGCAGGGTTGTGTGTGTGTGTGTGTGTGTGTGTGTGTGTGTGTGTGTGTGTGTGTGTGTGTGTGTGTGTGTGTGTGTGTGTGTGTGTGTGTGTGTGTGGAGTGGACACACACTGTAGCAGGAGAAGGAGTGTGTGTAAACAACCTTTATTTGCTGTTGTACTCAAATGCCCAGAATCTATTGTGTATGTTTGAGTTTATGTTTGTAGGTCTTATAGCAGAGGCTTTCGTCCAAAGCTAATTTTGTTGTTTTAGTGAATTTATATAATTTCTCAAAAATATTTAAAAATACATTACACTTAACTGTCAGCCATGAAATAGCCAATTTGTTTAATTGGATGTGTTCTATGCACATCATTCATACAGTATACCTACATACATATGCATAACATTTTTATTTAAAAAAAAAAAAAAATGACAACAACAACTAAAGTTGAGATAACTTTGTAATCAAGCCAATTTATTATTTTTTGAAAAAGTTTTTTCGCTTACACAGTAAAACAATTGACATATAATGAATGAAATCATATTTAAATGAATTACCTGAGTGTCCAGCCAGTGATTGAGTCATATTACACTTCTCCCGTCTGAGCCAATCATTATCAAAGGGGCAATTATTGACTCCAAAGCAGCAGATTGTTGATCTTGCAAAATGGTGGAAACCCAGAAGGTCACCATCGTTCTCTGTTTTTCTGCCTTTCTCAACAAAAGCTTTGAATCGGAGGGCTAAGCTGCTGGGGCTGTATCAATATCAAAGGTGGCGTCTTTCCCCGGATCAATTTCCCCGCACCGAGCAGGAGAAATGGCCATCGGGCCAGCAGTAGCGGCTCTAAAGACAGAATCGGCTCTAAAGACCCGAGTGGCGTTGGCTATTCTTAGTTGCGTTCCTCGCAGGCCGGCGCTCTATTCAAACTCGGCTTTAATTGAGTCATTTGTGAAATTGGGCCGATCTGAGGCCCGCTGCCTGCTGCTCCGCCGAGCAGCCCTGAATCTACCCAACCGCTGGGTCACAGCACTTAAATATACATTACCATCGCCACGGCGCCGCACACAAACAGCCCATAATGATCAGCCTCTTTTAACGCTCTTCAAGTAAAGTGTATATTTTGAAAATCACTGATATGCTCCAGGTTTATTCGGTCTTTTACAGCGTGGAGATACAGTAGCCTGTAAGACAGGGTGTGTGTCCACTGTAAGAGAGTGTGTGTTCAGAAGGCTGTGGAGGATGCCGTATCATACACACCTCTGACCTCTACTTCATTAATTTATAATAACCATCACACACACACAGACACACACACACCCACGCACCCACGCACGCACGCACGCACGCACGCACGCACGCACGCACGCACGCACGCACGCACACACATACGTGCGCACACACACACACACACACACATACGCGCGCACACACACACACACACACACATTGTATAGAGGAGGCTGTGTCCACCAGAGCAGAGGATGGCGAGCTGGGCTGCTTAGCCGCTTTCCCATGATAGTCTTTAACGTTTGATTGATTAGGCATAGCAGTCTCTTGTAAGTCTGTGTCTGCACAATGCTTCCTTTAAACGCAGAGCCAGGGCCTGACCCGTGTGTGTGAGTGTGTGTGTGTGTGAGAGAGAGAGTCTGTGTGTGTGGATGGTACACATGTGAATATCTGGAAGGGCAGGCATGGCTGAGGATTCGAAAGAGAGAGACAGAGAAAGAGAGAGAGAGATAGACAGAGAAAGAGAGAGAGAGAGAGACAGAGAGAGAGAGAAAGAGAGAGAGAGGGAGGGAGAGAGAGAGAGGAAGAGAGTGCTCTGAGACGGGGAGAGGTGCCAGAGAGGAGAGAATGTGATACTGAGCGGCAGAGTCTGCGCGGGGAAGAGGAAATATGCTGGAGCTTATGGGCCTGACACACACATAACTCACGCCCGTCTAGAGGAAGAGTGCGCGTCTAACACACACACACACACACACACACACACACACACACACACACACACACACACACACACACACACACACACACACACACACACACACACACACACACGCGCGTAACTCAGGCCCGTCTAGAGGAAGAGTGCGCGACTGAGCAACGGCTCCCACCGCCAGCGCTATTGAGCACGGCGCAGGACGGCAGGATTTACTAGCGGCTACTAGAGGTCAAGAGGTCAACCTGCTCTCCACAGGACCCCCAGCAGGGCCGCCGCGTGAGGAACTGCCCGGCCAGCCCAGCGCTGGACAAGAGTGGTCAATACATTAACCCTTCTGTCACTTTCCATGGATGATTTGCTCCGTGGCAGCAGTTTAATTTCCTCAGATCTGTGTGGGATTACAGATGGAGCGTCCACTGGGGTGAGTGGTGCCGACCCTCCCGTTTAACAGGCCAATGGGGTCTGGTGCACACACACACACACACACACACTCACACACACACACACACACACACACACACACACAGACACACACACACACACACAGACACACACACACACACAAACTCCCTGCTGCTGGACCCATGGGTAGCGTCAGGGGTCAGGAAGAGTTCCTCAAGGGTGAACAGACACGAGCATCGCTCAAGCACTCTCAGCCTCACACACCATGATCAATGTCACTGCATTAGGTCTTTGTGGTGAGCTTTACATCCAGCAGACAGACACTTGCTCTCTCTCAGGTCCTGATGCTCCCTTTAAATCCAGCAGACACACTTGCTCTCTCTCAGGTCCTGATCTTCCCTTTAAATCCAGCAGACCGACACTTGCTCTCTCTCAGGTTCCCTTTAAATCCAGCAGACAGACACTTGCTCTCTCTCAGGTCCTGATGTTCCCTTTAAATCCAGCAGACAGACACTTGCTCTCTCTCAGGTTCCCTTTAAATCCAGCAGACACACACTTGCTCTCTCTCAGGTCCTGGTGTTCCCAGGATCCTTTAGTCGCTCCATCATTATCATAACCTCTGGGGTCATGTTGTTGTGTGCATCATGTGAGGACAAAGCTCTCTCTCTCTCCTTCTCTTCCGCTCCGCACGGCTAATTATAGGATGGCCAGTCCCCAACAGAACACAGGTCCTTGACCTTGACCTCTGACCTCTCCATTGGCGACTAATTGCGTTTTAGTCAGGGGAATTATGGGATGGAGAGGCTGGAGTTTCAGGAGAGCTTGTCGTCGTGGTGTATCCATGGAGGACGAGGCTGCTGGATATCTGATAGGTGGCGTCGAGGGACACATCAGATTCCGCCCCGGCTTCTGGAAACTTCCCTCTTCAGTCACAACACACAGCTGGCACCGAGTTTCACTTTTCCCACCACACAGCACTTCTGCTCACTTAGAGCTTCATGCCGGGGAAAGAGACAGATTGCAAATGCAATTAACCTTTTGTCTGTCACCCTTTATATATGTCACACACAGACACACACACACACTCTGACTCAAATGTTCCTCAAAAGAGAAATCAAAGGAAGTCAAACTTCCTTGCCGTGCTTTTTGAAAAGCGAGGCTCTAAGTGGGTGAAAATGTGAGAATGTGGCATTTTTTGGAGCTGGGCAAATGCCACGCGGCACATGCACACACACACACACACACACACACACACACACACACACGCGCGCGCGCGCGCGCGCGCGGCACAAGGCTCCTGCCAGTCTCCGGCTCCATGACTCTCTCTCGTTCCTAAAGGTCAACGCTGGTGTGTGAGTGTGTGAGTGGCTTGTGAGATGAACTCGGATGAACCCAGATGAGCTGAGCCCAAATTGAGTAGAAATGTCATGTCACATTTTATCGGCATGTTGGCAGGTGGTGCCGGCTTCAGTCGGAGCACACGACCCAGGTCCTCCTCTCCTGGTCTCCATCATAGCACACGACCAGGTCCTCCTCTCCTGGTCTCCATCATAGCACACGACCAGGTCCTCCTCTCCTGGTCTCCAACATCATAGCACATGACCAGGTCCTCCTCTCCTGGTCTCCATCATAGCACACGACCAGGTCCTCCTCTCCTGGTCTCCATCATAGCACACGACCAGGTCCTCCTCTCCTGGTCTCCATCATAGCACACGACCAGGTCCTCCTCTCCTGGTCTCCATCATAGCACATGACCAGGTCCTCCTCTCCTGGTCTCCATCATAGCACACGACCCAGATCCTCCTCTCCTGGTCTCCAGGTCCTCCTCTCCTGGTCTCCATCATAGCACACGACCAGGTCCTCCTCTCCTGGTCTCCATCATAGCACACGACCAGGTCCTCCTCTCCTGGTCTCCATCATAGCACATGACCCAGGTCCTCCTCTCCTGGTCTCCAGGTCCTCCTCTCCTGGTCTCCAACATCATAGACCCTCTCCTGGTCTCCAACATCATAGCACATTCGTGTGAATCAGGCCCACTCTAGCCCAGCACTGGAGCCTGACTGACCAGCCTGTTGACCTGACCAGAGCTGATTATCTTTGGCTGCGGCTCTAGCGTTAAAGCAACACAATTCAGTTATTTTTCCTTAAAATAACAGCTTCAAGCTCTTGATTTAGATGACCTACAACATGGAGAAAGGCACCTGGCACCTGGTATTACACAATTTAACATTGTCATGGCCAAATTCCCTTTTGGTCAGCATTAGGCAAGATACCACCTTAGCACTAAATGTAACATTGTCACGGGTAAAAGCATCACCCTTTTTGTAACATTGTCATGGGTAAAAGGGCATCACCCTTTTTGTAAGCATCAGTCAAGACACTAAACAGATACTTACATAAATTAGTTGAAAATGGACAGAAAGTGGAACTCCTACATTGTGTTCCTTTAACTCAGTTTGACTGAAACATGCCGTCCCAGATGGGCTGGTGGAGATAGCTGTGACCAGACTACGTCTGTTCTCTTCAGCTACGAGAAAAGAAGGTCTATCTTGATAAAAACAGACTTTGAAATTGAGTGATTAGCATGCACAAATTGATTTAGCCCAAATTAAGGTAATTTTACATATTACTGCGGAAACTGCACTGACTGCAAATATAATTTAACAACATGGTAATCTGCCCATTAGGTAGAGAGCTTCCTGCCGATGAGAGCAGCTGATTGGCCAGTCCTGCTACTGTATAGTGTTCTGTGTCTATTGTTCTGGAGATGTCTGCATCTTGTGTATCATGATGCTCCATCCATATAAATCAGTGCTACACTCTTTTTTTTTTTTTAAAAAAAGGTTCTTGGGATGCTATATAGAACCTTGCAGGCTTTAAAGAACCCTTAAGGGTTCCTTTGATGGACCCTTCAGAATGGTTTAAAGAACCATTTAGAGGTGTCATATATGAGGCATGCAATATGGTTCTATATAGCGATTTTCTAAGAGTGTATGAATGGCCAAAATCCTGCATTACGTAATGCAACCAGGTGCAGATCACAATTTACAGTCTATACGAGCCGTGCAGAGGGACGACTAAAGTTCAGTCCGCGGCGCGGCGGGCCCCGTAGTGGTTGTGTGATGGGTAGCGCAACACAGCGAAAAGCAATTTAGAAACACCTACATCCCATAGTTATCTTTGTGTGTGCTGAGACAATCTTTTGTGGGAGAATTGTGTTAATTAAAGCTTCCATGAAAAAACGCAATGAATATTAATTGGAGTAAATGAGGCATTTTAAGGCGTATTATTTGCACTTTTGCAGTGACGCTGGTGCAGCAAATGAGTCTCTTTCTCTCTGTTTTAATCACTGTGGCACTCGGGGAGCCTCCACTCGTGGCCTTATATTTGCTTGGGAAAATTAAAATAGATTGCCTCTAATTAATCTGTGAGTGCTTAATTATCAGCGTTTATAGCTTCATATAAAAACAGACGGATGAACAACCATGAACTTATTTTCTACTCTTTGTGTGAACTGGTAATTTATGGGGATGGTGATACAGCGTAAACCATGTTGAGTCCAATTTCCTTTTTTTTACGTGTGTGTGTGTGTGTGTGTGTGTGTGTGTGTGTGTGTGTGTGTTGAGTCATGTTGAGTCCAATTTTATTCTAGCCGGGCAACACTTCTCAACACTGCAAACTGAGATCACTCAAATTGAAGTCAAATAAATGAACAGATTTGACTTATTGTTAGGGATTAGGAACCTCTCTCTGGGGGAGCTGCTACTGAAGTGGTGTGTGTGTGGGTGGGTGGATGAGTGTGTGTGTGTGTGTGTGTGTGTGTGTGTGTGTGTGTGTGTGTGTGTGTGTGTGTGTTTGTGTGTGTGTGTGTGTGTGTGTGTGTGTGTATGTGTGCATGTGCGTGTGTGTGTGTGTGTGTGTGTGTGTGTGTGTGTGTGTGTGTGTGTGCATATGTGTGTATGCGTGTGTGCATGTGTGTGTGTGTGTGTGGGTGATAACTGCCTAGCATAGCTGTATCTAAGTGCTCTATGTCAGAATCTGAGCTCCCTGAGTGCAGACTGTAGAGAGCAGCTCGAGCACCAGCCCTGCATGTATTGTGTGTGTGTGTGTGTGTGTGTGTGTGTGTGTGTGTGTGTGTGTGTGTGTAGGTGTGTGTGTAGGTGTGTGTGTAGGTGTGTGTGTAGGTGTGTGTGTGTGTGTGTGTGTGTGTGTTTGCGCACCAGCCCTGCATATCTCACTCTCTGACAAACCACCCCGACAAAGAGCTGGCTTGCAGAATTATCATGGCCTATCTGCCATGTCCATAAATATGTCAAATAATGATTATATAAATATTAAATATTCATATCAATATTTATGACTTGCAAAATAAGATGAAATATGAAAACATGTTTTCATAGTATATTTGTTATTAGATTGTGAATCTCCATAAGAAATCATGCTTGTGCTCAAAAGTGTACTTGGACCTTGTTCTGTTCATATTGCCATGTCAACTTTCTGTCCATATCACCATATCAACCTCCTGTCCGTATCGCCATATCAACCTCCTGTCCGTATCGCCATGTCAACCTCCTGTCCGTATTGCCATGTCAACCTCCTGTCCATATCGCCATGTCAACCTACTGTCC
>NC_085008.1:2771145-2773645 GCF_963854185.1 Sardina pilchardus
GCAAGGGAACATTACAGCAGATGGGTGTGTACGGGACAGAGGGATGAAGAGGGAGGGATGGAGGAGAAGGAATGAATAGAGGAGAGAGGAGAGGAGAGGAGGAGAGGAGAGGGGAAGAGAAGAGATAAGGGGAGAGGAGATGAGAGGAGGAGAGGAGAGGAGGAGGAGAGGAGAAGAGAGAAGAAGAGGAGATGGGAAGAGAAGAGATAAGGGGAGAGGAGAGGAGAGGAGGAGGAGAGGAGAAGAGAGGAGAAGAGGAGAAGAGAGGAGAGGAGAGGAGAGGAGGAGAGGATTGAGCAAGTAACAGGGACTTGTTCACTTGTAGCCCAGTCATTTCAGGGGGGTCTGTGGGCCCTTAATTACCATGGCGATATGGACGTGGTGGCGACAGGCCATTCATCGCCGGGCCCCAGGGGCCCCCAGAGACAGCCTCTCACTGCAGCGGAGCCTGCGGAGCCTGCGGAGGCGGCATTAATAGCGCCCGCGCGCCCGCCACAGCCTTCCAGGTATCGATCACGACCAGCCTGGGCTACGGGCAGCGCCAACACAGGCAGCGTCAATGGGCATTTAGTGGAGCGTAATAAATAGCCCCACATGAGCGATCACTAGAGAGAGAGAAGGAGGAAGAGAGAGAGTGGGATGGAGAGAGGGAGAGAGAGAGAGAGAGAGAGAGAGAGAGAGAGAGAGAGAGAGAGAGAGAGAGAGAGAGAGGGAGAGAGGAGGAGGAGGAGGAGGAGGAGGAGGAGGAGGGCGGCGGTCGTCTGACAGGAGGTCAGTTTCCCGAGGGACTGCTGGCGCTCCGAGATGCAGCCTCAGACGCCTCGCTTTGTCAAACACGGGCATTAAATAGGGCCGCGCAGGGAAAGAGGGTCAAGACCCGGCTCATCGATATCACTCTGACAGCCGGCACCTCTTCTCTCTATCCGTCTCTTCTCTCTATCCATCTCTTCTCTCTATCCATCCTCTTCTCTCTATCCACCTCTTCTCTCTATCTGTCCTCTCCTCTCAATCCATCTCTTCTCTCTATCCATCTCTCCTCTCTAGTCATCTCTGCCCTTCCTTTCTCTCTCTCCTCCACTCACTCTATCCCTTTCTCACCTCTCTCCTTCTCTCTCTCCTTCTCTCTCTCCACTCACTCTATCCCTTCTCACCTCTCTCCTTCTCTCTCTCCTTCTCTCTCTCCCTCTCTCCCGTCCCCCTCCCCCTGAAGCAACCCTGTTAGCTGCTGCTGGTGTCCTCTGCAGTCACACACACACACACACACACACACACACACACACACACACACACACACACACACACACACACACACACACACACACTGACACACACACACACAGACGCTCATTTCCCTTTCAGATGCACAGAGGGAGCGCGGCAGCATGTAGAGCCCACAGAATAACGTGCTGGAGGGTGGAGCTGATGGAGGAGAACCACAACACCATCTGACTTCCAAATGCATCTGCTCCACCCGATTCAGCCCACATGCGTCTCCTCCACCCGATTCACCCCAGATCCACTGCACTCCTCCACCCGATTCACCCCAGATCCACTGCACTCCTCCACCCGATTCACCCCAGATCCACTGCACAGCCCCACCAGAGCCCTGTGCTGCCGTTGAGATGCGTGTGCTGAGCGGGCGGCCGGTGTGATTGAGTGTCCGGCGGGCCTGAGGGGCCAGAGAGCAGATGTAGCGCTTGACCTAGCGCTGCGGCTAATCAGAGTCCACAGCAGAGTCCAGAGCTCCTAGCTGGGCCTCAGCCCTGCACACGGCCCACTCCGTCCTCATCAGCCAGCCTCTGCTCCAGCTGTGCACTGGCCAAGAGTGATGAGGAGGGAGGTCTGGGATCCATTTTCTCTTTCTGTTCCTCTTTCTCTTTCCCTGCTTCTCTGAGTCTCTCTTTCTGTCTGTTCCTTTTTCTCTCCCTGCTTTTATGTGTCCCTGTCTCTTTCCGTTCCTCTCTCTCCCTATTTGTCTGACTCCTTCTTTCTCTCTCTGATTCTCTGACTCTCTCTCTCTCTCTCTCTCTGTCTCTGTTCCTCTCTGACTCCCTCTCTCTCTCTCCCTGCTTCTCTCTCTCTCTCCCCCTCTCTCTCTTATCCTCCTCGGGGGCAGCCCCGTGCTTGTCTTTGTCTCCCACTCTGTGGCGGTGGCTGGTGCAGCGTCTTCGGTTAAAAATAAATGAAATCTCTATACACACACACACACACACACACACACACACACACCACAAAAACAAAGACAAAAACACACAGCGTGGTTCAGGGTGTGACCGGGCCCATTAGAGTCCACCAAAGGGGACATTTCTGCCCCCCTGTCACCCAGAAAACGGCACGCTCAGCAGCCTGGATCTGGCTCATATCTGGCCCGGATCCGGCGCGTGTGCAGCCCATATGCGGAGCGGAGCCGCGCCAGACGCAGCCGTGCCCTGGGAGTGGTGAGGAAGGGGATTACGGAGGGGAATTCACCCGTCGCTG
The DNA here is from genome assembly GCF_963854185.1 of Sardina pilchardus. Lineage (NCBI taxonomy): Eukaryota > Metazoa > Chordata > Actinopteri > Clupeiformes > Clupeidae > Sardina > Sardina pilchardus. Next base: position 2,773,624 of record NC_085008.1, read on the forward strand.
GGGCGCATTCCTTTCCCTGCTC
>NC_085008.1:2783645-2786145 GCF_963854185.1 Sardina pilchardus
GCAGCCCAGCAAATTAGCCTCTATATGGATGTGTCTGCGGTGCGGCGCGGATTAAAAATAGACAGAGATAGCGAAGCTGCAGTCTGTGAGTGTCAGTGGGACTGTTTGGATGCTTTGTGTGTGTGAGTGTGTGTGTGTGCATGTGTGTGTGTTTGGATGCCAGCCCTCAAAGAGCCTCTCGCAAACGTCCACATCACACAATCTAGGCTACAGCAGTGTAACGGCTAATTGGCCGTTCAAACACAAGGGCTTGAAACGCGCGATCGTTTCTACACTTTCTCTTTGATCTCGCCCAAAGCTGTGAGTGTGTGTGTGTGTGTGTGTGTGTGTGTGTGTGTGTGTGTGTGTGTGGGTCAGGACCAGGTCCGGCAGGAGTCAGCGCCTCCCTCTCTGTAGGTTAGCTGGACGCACAGCTCCGTGTACGCATCAGTATTCTCCGTCTGTAGCGTTAGCGCCGTAGCCGTAGCATTAGCATTAGCCGCACGCCGTGCATCAGCATTTTCTCCCTGTAATGCTAGCGGCGTAGCGGTAGCATTAGCCGGGAGCGCAGTGCACTGTGTGCATCAGTATTCTCTGTGTCTGCAGCGTTAGCGGCGTAGCGGTAGCATTAGCCGGGAGCGCAGTGCACTGTGTGTGCATCAGTATTCTCTCTGTGTGCAGCGTTAGCGGCGTAGCAGCGCTGTGCGGCGGCGTGGCGCGGAGCAGCTCTGGTGGGTGTGGGGGAAGGGAGGGGAAGGGAGGGGAAGGGAGCGTGGCTCTTTGATTCGCGTCTTTGTGTCTGGTGGAAACAGACGGGGAGCTTCTGTTGAAGCCTCGCTGCCTCTCACTAATGAGCAGGAGGCTGTCTCTGATAATAAGCCTGATAGCACGGCCTTCACGAGGTGCTGAGGGGAGCCTGCCCATGTGGGAGTGTGTGTGTGTGTGTGTGTGTGTGGGGAGGGGGGGTGCCAGGCTGTGTGTTTGTGTGTGGCATTTTAGCTCATACAACACAACTGTAGAAATGAAAAACAACCGTCTGTCACACACTGGAGGCAAGACAGACAGAGAGAGATAGAGAGAGAGAGAGAGAGATACAGACAGAGAGAGAGATGGAGAGAGAGAGAGATACAGACAGACAGACAGACAGACAGACGTGGCAGTGATCACACATTATCTCGTTTCAGCTTTTGTTCTCTCTTTCCCTCCCTCTCTCCCTCTCTCTCTCTTGTCCTCCCTGGTCTGCCCAGATACCTGCAGAGCATGGTTAACACTGTGAGGTGTTTATAGAGCGCTCACTGCAGGAAGTGTGTCAGTAGAGCTCGACTGCCACCAACCCCGCTGCACAGCCCAGAACCAGAGTACATCAGAGGTGGAGCAGAACCACGTAGGAGGACCATGACAGAGAAAAGATCTTTGATTTTAGCCCAGCTGCTGCAGGAGAGAAGATCTTTGATTTTAGCCCAGCTGCTGCAGGAGAGAAGATCTTTGATTTTAGCCCAGCTGCTGCAGGAGAAAAGATCTTTGATTTTAGCCCAGCTGCTGCAGGAGAAAAGATCTTTGATTTTAGCCCTGCTGCTGCTGCTGCTGCTGCTGCTGCGACTCTGGTGTGTGCACTCTGATATATACTACTGTTTTTCACTTTTGAGTCTAGTCTAGTGTGTGTGTGTATGTGTGTGTGTGTGTGTTTAACACAGGCAGACAGGAGATTGGAGTCACCCGTGGCATTTTCGCCCCATTCTCCATTTTCTGCTCATTATGGTCGGTGCCTTGTGTGTGTGTGTGTGTGTGTGTGTGTGTGTGTGTGTGTGTGTGTGTGTGTGGCACAGTAGCCTGTTAGCATGGGGCCCTGTGGTAGAGCTGTCTCCACAAGCCACCATCCAGGGACCCGACGCTTTTCTTCTCTCTCTCTCTCTCTCTAAATATCTCTTTCTCTCTCTCTAAATCTCTCTCCCTCCCTCTCTGTTTCTCTCTCACTCTCTCGCCCCCGTTTCACGTTTCATTGTTTCTCTCTCGCTCACTATTTCTCTCTCTCTCTCTCTCTCTCTCTCTCTCTCTTTCTGTCTCTCCCCCTCTCTCTGTTTACATGGTGCAGAAGCCCTTCCAGTGACACGTTCATTATGCTGAGGCTTTGGACAGCCTGGCTAACACACAGACAAAATGGGGGAAACTGTGATCTGTGCTGGACTCAGGATCCTTAGGGACGTGTGTGTGCAGCTCTGATAGAGCTCCCCAGAAGTACACACACACGCACACACACACACACTGTTCTACATACTGTATAATCACCCCATACATTCTGTAACCCCCCCTGTTCCCCTCTCTGCCTCAGAAGCTGCTTGCTGCTGCAGACTGTCCTTATGTGAGCTCTGTGGGGGGTAAACTGGATTTACGTACACACTCACACACAGAGGCTACGCATTTACACATCACACACACACACACACACTCTCACACACACACACACTCGCACACAGAGGCTACACACACACGCGTACACACACAGAGGCTACGCATTTACACA
>NC_085008.1:2801145-2868645 GCF_963854185.1 Sardina pilchardus
TCAAATTACTTTGTTACATTCCATTCGTTTTTGTACTTTTCTCTATTCACCTGAAGAATTACATTGTGTGATAATTAATTCATGAGGACTTACGTGTTCGCTTTAAGGCATTACTTCAACTTTCCTTGCTATTATTATCAAAACGAGTTTGACTGCCCACTGCTAGACTTCAGCTCGGTTGCTTTGTTAAGGGTTTAGAGGAGGATTTTCAGTTTCTCATGTAAGAATTACCCACGACGAGGTGACAAATGAGAAAACATTTTAGCCACTGTTAGAACTGATGGAAATCAAGTCAATAAGTAGTCCTAATTCACTCAAAATTAATTGTACAACATCCTTCTGGGTTGACTGGCGTTATCCATATTCCAAAACGTTTGTGAATATTGAATGAACGCGGGTAATTGCGACCATAATCAAGTGGCCTCACTAACATGAGCTGCACAGTGTGTCGTTTACCCATTTGCTAAAGGAGCGGAAGATTGATATTTCAGCGGCCCTGCGCTAACTCATTCAGCAGCGGAAGACACGCTCTATTTACAGTTCCCGTGGCTAGGCCATGTCTCCACAGATCCACCACATACAGTCGGCGACAAATCAATACAGGCTATAGTCTGAGTCTGACCACGGTGACCTGTCTTCTTTTCCAAGTCGGCCCACCTCAATTAATTGTATTTTCCTGTTATAACAAAGCGAGATGTAGGCTTCACACATTCAGTTTCGGTCGTCTGGTTTTACGAAGAGAGTAGGGGCCTAAGCAATTTTCAAGTCAGTGAGCAATTTTCGTATGAATCCATATAAACAGTTATTTCCTCTCTGTAGCCTAATATAAATCAAAATTGGATATAATTGTCAGTGCGTCCTAAATAAGCTATAGCCTATTATTCACACAGGAAAATTAATTTGAAGCGAGATGAGAAAACACAATAAACATTTTGGAGAAATCGGTCTAGGCTACAAATAGTACAATATGCCCTAAATAAATTTGAATTGTTGAATTGTCACATGCCAGAAACGCAGCTGTCTTGCTAACTGCCCAAGGAAGCTTCCATTTAAAATGAATTGTTTGTCCTCGGCTCTGCCTCATCTACATGGAAATGACCCATGCGCGGCATTCTTACACAAATTGCAAGTCTGCTTGCCTAAGAGTGAAAGTCCGAATTAGTCCAGTGATCATTTAAGTTGCTAATGAAGTGTGTAGACGTACTAATCATTTCTTTCTTCGTCTTTGTCAGCTAACGTCAGGCCGTTATTGTTACAAACACGACCGCTGACGAGTTATCCGTAAAACAAACCGGCATGCATGCAGGCCCATTGAGGTCTCCTTTCCCTCTGCCTGTGCGGGGGGTCCCATCCATTATAGCCTGCCCTGGGTAACAGCTACGAGTTTTAGGATAAACGTCAACCAAACACATTGTTTTACGCGTGACACAGAAGCAACTGGATAATTAGATTTTTAAAAATATACATTTTTTTTTTTTCAAAGTAAGTTGTCAAGTGGACAAAATCGTCAGTAATGGCCCATATTTGAAACTACATTTATCAGTGTCCAAAATGAACTCTCTTGCTGGCACCGTGATGAGGTTTCCACACTAAACTCGGAACAAGTGTGGGGAACAAAATGGCCCCTGCTGCTGTGGAGCGGGCAGCGCGAGGAGCGGTGCGAGGAGCGGAGTGGTGGCTGGGAGCGCACAGGAGAGCGCGGGATCAGGGCCGCGCGCCGCACATTTGCAAAAGCACAGAGTGTGTTTGGAACCCCAAGTTCTTTATGTCTCGAGTGAGGTTTGCGCTTCATTTCAACGCATGGAGAACACACGCACTCTCTCTCTCTCTCTCTCTCTCTCTCTCTCTCTCTCTCTCTCTCTCTCTCTGTCACTCTCTCTCACACACACCCCCCCCCCCCACACACACACACACACACACACACACACACACACACGAGAGAGAGAGAGAGAGAGAGAGAGAGAGATTTGTAATTTCTGTTTGTTAAGTGCAGCTTGGCATGTTTCAAAAAACGAACAGGAATGCATTTTGATCAAATCTTCAGACATCGCGTGCGTGCCTGTGTGTGTGTGTGTGTGTGTGTGTGTGTGTGTCCATTTAACTCACTACAATGACCCACTTGGCCTACGCCGAAGTAGAATTTATTAAAATACAAAAAAATATTTCCATTATTGAACATCGCATGCGTAGTGCACATAACCGGCTCATCTTCCAGAGCATCCCAGCTGCAGTTGCACTACTTAAGCAAGTAAACACTGATGCAGAGCTCGAGTGCCAAGGGGTAGGAAGAGACGGAACTGAAATATGCATATTCTATTCTCGCGCATAGCCTATATTTGATTCCCAATCGTCCTTACTGATGTGGACCGACGTGTATTTACCGAGCACCATATGTCGAAATTCTTTCATTTTATCCGAGTACAAATATTGAAGCAGGTTGACCCTGTAAATACAATAAATGTGTAGCAATACTATAATATGCTACTGTGTAGCACTCTCTGTGGACATTATCATACAATTTACTTTAAAATTAGAGAGGGGATATTTAATTTGTGTTTATGAATACATTAACCAGAAATTGTAAATAAAACATTAGCACATGTTTTGTCAAGAGCGTCTTTCAGCTGCCATTCACGCAGTTCCAAACACACAGTTACAAATGTTGTTTCCTTTTGCACTTTAGTGTGAGAAGACTCCTACAACACGGGGACAGACTGCCGCTGAGATCGGACTCTACCAACAGAGCAATCACTCTCAAGGATGTTTCACAAAACGGAGTAAAGTACATAGACGCTGATATAAAGACGAGGTTCAGCCCAGAAGTGGACAATTATCAAAAATACTGCCTCGAGTGGAATGGAAAAACTCTAGGCCTATATTTCAAAGAAGAAGTGATTGAATTCTCTCTTCACTTTCCCCCACTTTCAGTCCACATCGTTTAATTTAAATAAATTAGCAACATTAAACATTAAAAGTTTTATAATAGGAAACAAAATAAAATTAGAGCAAAATAAAATAACAAAATTAATTAAAAACATCTGTTTATCACCCCTGCCCCCACTGTATTGCGTGTGATCCCCCTCTGCGAGAGAATTGACCCGCGGAAGGCAAATAGCAGATTGGCCTACTGGAAGGGCACGCTACAATTTACCTCAACACACCTCTTATCTCTATATGCTGCTCTGAAGTGGTATAAAACTCTCTCCTGCGGCGAGCATGAATAAAACAATATCAACCTCAATCGCACAATAGTACCATAAGCTATCTCAGTTTGGTAAGCAATGTAGTAATCATTGGGAGGGGGAAACCCGTCACCAGCTGCGTGGATTAATCGAGTATTACAGGAACAAACTATTTCGCTTACCAGTGTAACCACTTATTATAAATAATTTTATATTTTTGAATGCAAAGGAAATGATTTAATTATTTTAGGCCTTGGGTGTTGGGCATGACAGATAGGTCAGGCAACCTCCATGCTACACATCTCAGCTTGCCTAATTGAACGTCGACATAAATTGTTAAAACAGCAGTAAACACGGCGAAATCAAGATAAACATTTTTGTCTAATTGTTCACAAAAAGACATACAGGGCTGTTTAGTTTTGAATACTTGGAAAGACATCAAACACTTAGGAGAATACAAGATACGTCCATATGCCTTCCGAGCTTGTAGACATCACAGGCAAATCAAACTTTACAAACTGTCCTCTGCCTCTGACCTCACCATAAATAGGGTAGTCTACTGAAGCCCTGGTCAGAGCTAACATGTTTAATGATGAGATGGTCAACGTTGTCGTCGGGCCCAGTTGAACATGGGTATAGCCTAAATGAAAACTTGAGCGGGCTTGACAATTTCAGTCCCAGGCAAGCTGGGTAGCCTATTCCCCCACCAAAAGTAACTAGGCTACGCAGGCGAGGATGAGGCTCCCTACTGCGAGACGAGGCTGCGCTCATTTGCCCCCGACAACACTGAAAGGAACAGTATGTTTTGTAAATGAGCATCCAACCCGTAAACAACGGATACGTTACCAGATAGTGGTCAGTGCAATTAAAATGTGTATTCAGCTCCTTGAGGGTCCCAAGAGCTTTTTGTTCCTATGCGCAACGCAGTTTCTCCCGTGCTGCGTGAGCGCTATGATTCGGGATTTGAGGAACCTGATGTCGCATCGATACATTGTTTTATGTAATATTAATAATACGTGCGTTACTGGCGAATAAGCGACATATTTAAGGGTAAAGCTAGTCTGGATGTGCTCATCCTATGCCCATAAGCTATTGCGTTGCTGCGAGCACGCATATGAGGTGCCATATTTCTGTGTGGTGGTGACAGACTGTAAACATAATTTAGCACAATATTATTATACAGCCTGTTCGTATTAATACTAAGGTATGTTCTTACCTTCAACGGCTGACGTCAGTGGCAGCAAGAGGCTGCATAAAAACAGTAAATAATCCATTGTCATACAGCAGACAACGTTGACATGGAAATGCGCCCAGAGAGTAGAGAGTAATAATCCTGAAGGCTCCAACTCCCGAGGACCCAGTGGAAGTCCAGCAACTTCAAAATATCAGGATACGGGTTATCTCCATATAACAGAAATACTAAAATGAACGGAATGTATGGACCAGCACAAGTTAGCACGAACAGAGAAACGTATATCCAATTCCTCCTTCTTTGGGAGGATGGGCTTCGCACGGTTTCTTAACCAGCAGAAAGGGGACGAACGAAAGTCGTTCACCCGGTAGGCTTCTTCGCATTCGGGCACTTCGCATTGGACCCTCAACAGTGCCGTTCGCCCAGTTCAAGTTGTATTCATATCTAAGAATGTGGAAAACAGCGCGTCTGTGTAGTCCATTCCTCGGAAATCTCCAGCAAATGTCCAAAGTTTTAAGGAGATATATTTAACGATTCATATCTTCCACATTTTCATCTAATCAGCGTCGCATTTGTAGTCCAAAACGCACTCATATGCATGAAAAATGTGCGTGTGTTGTCTCCTGGTCACACCGTCTTTGCTGAGACACCGTAATTCCCTGAGCGAATTGTCAGCAAGGCTGAAGAGACGCTGGTGCTCCGTTCTGCGCCCGCATTGGAATGAAATACCGTTGAGGCGAGCCAACGAACGAGAGAAAGAGGGAGAAAGCGGGACACAGAGGAGGAGTTAAAGCGTCAGTCTTTCTAGTGGTTACACCCCTGCAACTAGCTGTGAAAGCTGCTGGCCCTAACTCGATAGCCATACTCGGGAAAGTCAGATAGACACGGCTCCTTTCGAGCTTTGGAAGACACATAGCGCCCCCTGCGGGAACGGGCATTCCGGGATACACATTTCTTTGATATAAAGTCAGCTTATCTAGTTACTTCCTTATCTTTTGTTTTCCTACTCTGTTCTGAGTTTATGACCATTTCTATATAATTAATCTTAATCTATACCATAGAACAAGCGCTAAAGGTGTCGGATGCCGCTGTATGTTTCCTTCTGAGAAACGAGGAATCCTTACGCGGAGCTGTGAGTAAAACTCGGTAAAAGCAGTTCAGGCGGTGCGCGAAAGTTCTGTTGCGTCGGACATTACAACAAACAATATATTGCCAGGTAATTATGCAAATTGTACAACTGTTTTTGATAGTAAGCGTCTTTATGATTGTTTTATGATGACGATACAACAAAAAGTTACACCCCTAGTTTACTTTTTAAAATAACCTTGTCACCAACTCTGTGAATTGTGTTAAATCTTGACTGAAGTCAATAAAAGTGTCTACATATTAATATTCTGACATTGTGACATATTATTCGCCTACAAATTGTATATGAAATTGGGGGTTTAGTTGTTGACAAGAAGTCAGGGAGAAGTGTGAGGTCAGTTAAAATAGCTTTGCTAATTTATAAGTTTGTGAATGTGTTTAAAGAAAAAAAAAAAAACCCTAAGAATATTCTAAATCGCGTTTTATTTTCTCTGCGCCAATCCCCAGTTTACTTATCTATTACACGACACACGCTATACGCAACCTACCTTTGGATTTGAGGAAAAATGACCAACAAAAGACGTCATTAATCTTTTAAAACATACTTTTGGTTTTCAAAATGACATTGGCAAACTTGCAGATTCCCTCTGCACCTAGCAGGGCAATATAATTTATAAATAGGTAACCCATGTATTTTTGTTTATATTTGTGCCAGACATTTCAGTCATTAACCTGACAATGCCCAAGAGCCTACACTTTCCATCACAATCACTGTTCTGTCATAAATATTACACTATAGAAGCACAAAATACTCAACAGCCATGTCCTCTTTCTGTTAGACCATTTCATGTCAATATTCTGAGCTGAATGTTTATGTAGTCAAATAGACCTTGATTTTTTTTAAAAAAATACGTTTGAAAATGGCTAAATTCCCCCATATGTATTATTCATTAATTGTTAATGCCATTTAGAATCACAGCACTGAAGCTTGTCTGAAATGTTCACGGTATTTAAACACTACAGAATAACTAATCCTCATAGAGGTGCTCAGAAAACATGTTGAAAATGTCACCGTACAAAGTACCATTCAAGTTTTTTACTAGACAAGTAAAAGTAGCCTCTTGTCGGTAGTGTTTGCAACTCACAAAATGTAGGCATCGCAGGTATTTCAGTTGGCTTAAGTATTGCAGGTAAGTACAGTATGTACTGTAGTAATATTTATGCTTTTGTTTTAAGTGAAAGTATATTTAAGTTGGCTTGTAACTAAGTATGTATGTAAATTAAAGTACTGTAGGTTTATGTTAAGTTAGTTTAAGTATTGCAAATAGATTTGTAAATAAGTATGTAAGTTGAAGTACTACATGTACATTTAAGTCGGCTGAAGTATTAGAAAATGTAAATAAGTTGAAGTATTGTATTTAAGTTGACTTAAGTATTAGAGTATGTAAGTAAGTTGAAGTTGTAGGTATATTTAAGTTGGCTTAAGTACTGCAGGTAGATTTGTCAATAAGTATGCAGTTAAGTACTGTAGATACATCTAAGTTGGCTGAAGTATTGCAGGTAGATATGTAGATAAGTATGTAAGTTTAAGTAGCACATGTATATTTAAGTTGGCTGAAGTATGAGAGTAGGTGTGAGTATATTGTACTGATTAAGTTGGCTGAAGTATGAGAGTAGGAGTGATTATACTGTACTGATTAAGTTGGCTGAAGTATGAGAGTAGGTGTGAGTATACTGTACTGATGAAGTGTGCTGAAGAGTAGGTGTGAGTATGGTGCTGATTAAGTTGTTCCTGGACACAGGGGAACTCCTGCACGTGCCCTCTGTCAAGCCAGCCGTATGTGCCCCAGAGGACGAGCTCTCGGCCGAGCCTTTCGCCGGCCATGTGTGTCTGGCCAACCATACAGTGTGTGTGTGTGTGTGTGTGTGTGTGTGTGTGTGTGTGTAGCGGGCCGTGTCCGTAAAGTGCCGTGTGTGTGTGTGTGTGTGTGTGTGTGTGTGTGTGTCTGTGTCTGTCACCCGTGTTTGACTTCAGACAAGCTGACCCTGAATGGCAGTCATCGCAGCGTTATATGGCTTTCAGCTGCTGAATGCTCCAACATGGCTGTGCGTCGGCTATGCGGTGGAATTGGGAATGAAGTGACCTTTACGTGTTCCTCAGTTCTGGTTCCCAAGCGGGATCCACGCGAGAAGCTAATATTTGTCCACAGTTGGGCTCCCACTGATTCCTCCCATATCCTCCAGCTGGGCAGAATTAATAGATTCCAACTGTCGTCACCTTTCAAAATAATTTTTTGGTGTAAAATTGCAAAAGCATGTATGCTTACTGTCTGTATAGTGTTTGTCTGTATTTGTGCATCTTGGGGATGCATTTTGTTGTTAACATTTGGAACAAAATGCCACACTTAACATTTTTACTCACAAGTTATTCACTGACATTTAAGTGAAGATATTTTAGAATATTTGCAATATATCTTAGATATGATGAAATATTCATAACCTATATCACTGGGACTCTTTACCTCCGTGTTCCAGCACTTGCAAATGTCACCCATGCTAATGTGATTGTCGTTGATCAACCCTCCATATTTAGCTGATACACATAATTATTTGTAGAATTCAATTAATTCAAAACATTAAAAAAAAAAACTAAAAATGCTTTCACTCTCTCAGTGCAAATAAATATCCTAATGTCCTACACCTCCCGTGGGGTTTCATAAAGAAGTATCCGATGTGGTGTTACTGTAAAAGAAGAAAATAAATATTGTGGCATAATTGTTTTTTTGATCTGTGTAGAACAAGTTAAGAAATGCATGGCAATGTATTTATTCACAACATACAATGCTAATGTTTACATTCAAACGTTTATTTTGTCTTAATAGGCAATAGTTTTTTTTATTATTATTATTTTAGAATAATAGCTACAGTAAGGGGAAATCATTTATTAAGATATACATAAAGTATTACATAAATTAAATAAAGAGTAAAAAATGTTGATTTATATTTGAAGAAAACATTTCTACACTTGGATTTGAATATGGTGAACTTAAATGAAAAATACTTGGGAGTTATGATGCTGAAAGTGAGCTGTGGATCTTAACAGATCTCTGATCTCAAGAGAAGGTTTTGTTTTTGGGGGGAAAGGACATATATTCCTCAAAATTTGTTTTATAAACACTTTATAACAGAATCTATTTTATAAACATTCTGATAAATCTTAGTTGTAATTTGTATGTTTAGAGATTGCATTGCTCTGATTGACTTTTGATGGAAGCAGTATTGTTAAGTGTGTGTAAAACTCAACTGGAGGAGCAATTCAGACCCATTGGGGCCTTGTGACTTGGTCTTACTATATCTTATTTACTGAATAAATAGGCCGTCGTACCTGATCTCTCCAGAGCTGTCAGTTATGGGAGTTAGGAATCACGCTCGGAGGTGACGGGAACGTCACGAGTTGCCATGGAGCCTAGAAATGGCCGCCGTATGGAGCCAGGGATCAGGACGGACTGAAGCGTCTGTGAGCTGCCTGACTGTTTTCAGGAGTAAAAATAAGCACGTTAAACCTTAAACACGGGTTGGGCTAAAACCAGCACTCCAGGGTCCAGCGTGGATGAATGGAAATCTCAGTGTAATAAATCGGTTGGCTTTTGAGCGGTCAAGTTTTGCCTTGTTTAGCAAAACTTTTATTGGCCGGTTTATTTTAATAGCATGTGTTGTTATTTGTGTAAGATGTCAGATAAAAAAGGCTGAATTTCACCAGTGAACGGCAACAGTGAAACTGTATATTCTCCTCAGCGTTATATCCTGGTGTGTGTGAGAGGCTGTTTTTGCGCTAAAGCGCTGAGATTATTGCCTCAAAAGTGCCTTTTGTTGAGGCCGCGCACACACAGCGTCTCTGGACAACACCGCACCTGGCGCACATTAGAAACTCAATAAGTAAAGTGGCAGACATTTTATTGCCATATGGAAATTTCTCAGATGCCCTCCCTCCCCCCCTCCTCACTCACACACACACACACACACACACACACACTCCCCGCGTGTGTACATACAGACCCTGTGTGTCCCTCCAGCCACTGCCTCCCTGCCCTCGGAGCCTCCCACCTCCCCTGGACGCCCACCACACAACAGCGCTATAACGCTACGTGGACATGAGCACAGCGCACAGCGCCTTTATCAGCAGACAGGAGGAGGAGGAGGAGGAGGGAGAGGAGGAGGAGGGAGAGGTGCAGGGAGAGGAGGAGAAGGAGGAGGGGGAGGGAGAGGTGCAGGGGGCTGCCCCGAGTGGGGTGGGGTAGGTAGGGTGGGGTAGGGTGGGTGGGTCGGTATGGGTTGGGTGAAGAGGGGAGGAGAGGGCAGGGGAGGGGAGGGGAGAGGGCAGTTGTTCTGGAGAAACTCAAAGAGGACTTTAAGTAACATTCTCAGCTCAGAAGAGACAGTGCTCACTTACACACACAGGCACACACACATATATGCATGCACGCACGCACACATGCACACACACACACACACACACACACACACACACACACACACACACACACACACACACACACACATTCCCAGCTCAGGAAAGACAGTGCGGTTTTTAAAGTATGTAATCCTCAGGGCTCCCCCTGTGTCTGAGCACTTAAGGGAAATCACACACACACACACACACACACACACACACACACACACACACACACACACACACAGGCCCCACCGACAGGCAGGCAAACGGGTCCCGTTGGGGCCACAATCCTCTGTCTCCGTCTGCTAGTAAATCACAAGCTCCTTTAGAGAGGGTAACTGCCATCGGCCTCTCTCTCTAGGTCCCAGAGCCTTCCTCCTCCTCCTCCTCCTCCTCTTCCCCCTCTCACCTGTTTATCATACACCAGGGAGAAAGGACATAGTTATACTCAAAACATAGTCCACACACACACACACACACGCACACACACACACACACACACACACACACACACCACACACACACACACACACACACACACCGCATGCTGTTGTGCTCCTCTCTCTTTCAGATAGTGTCTTTTCCTTTTGTTATGCCAACTCTTTCACTTTAGCCCAGCAATGCCATTCTTCTCCACACAGACACTGCTCTCCCTCTCTCTCTCTCCCTCTCTCTCTCTCACTCTCTCTCTCAGTCTCTCTCTCTCTCCCTCTCTCTCTCTCTCAATTCAATTTGGTGTCTGTGCATAACACAACACACACTGCACATTCATTGCAAATCACAGTGGCTATAGAGCAGCTCTGTTAGTCTCCATGGTGCGGTGGTGACTACTGTGGCAGTGTAGGTAGGTCACACACACACGCACACACACACACACACACACACACACACACACACACACACACACACACACACAACACACACACACACACACACACAGACACACACACTCACACCACACACACACACACACACACACACACACACACACACACACACACACACACACACACACACACACACACACACACACGTCTCCTCCCCTGGCAGTATGGAGCCATCTCTATGAGGAGTGTGAGTCCGAGTGCTGTCTCTCCCTGCAGCAGCTGGTCATGCATGAAAGCTGTCATCCTTTCAAACTGTCGGAGAACTTTCTGTGACATGGGAAATGTTGCATCTCCCGCCGTATTATTTCTCTCTGTGGTTGGAGTGTGGTGGTCTGGTCCGGGCGCTTCAAACGGCATGTGTCTCCAAGCGTGTCATTATCAGAATAGGCTTTTAATCAGACTGCATTAACGCAAGAAAGCAACTGGAAAGCCGGATCTCTGTGATCTTGGGAGTAGATTAAACACCACACACACACACACACTGAGCACACACACACACACACACACACGCTGAGCACTCACACACACACTCGCTGTCATGCCTCTCAGAACTTCCACAGACTAGTAAACAGAGGACAACACATCGTAAACCCTTCCATGAGAGACGTACAGTGGTATTCTGTTAACTGTTTACAAAGTTCAACACTTCCCACAAAAAAAAATGGCCCGTGGTGATCTTGAGTCACCCTCAAAACGAAAACTTTCTTATGTCAGTAAATACGCAAGGAACACTTTATTTACATAAACTGTCTCAGACAAGCAACAAACAGTAAATCAGTTTATAGACTCTCTGCTAACTCTCCGTTAGCCCAAAGCATTAGCTGATCCTCACCCTTACCTCCCACAGATGCTAGCGGCCGTGCTAATCATAACCAACACTTCACCCCAACCTTAACCCAGAGTCAAAGGCTATTAGTGTTTCTCTCTCTGTCGACACAGTGTCAACACATAGTCCGCTGACAGAAAAGAAAGCCCATGCCAAAAGAAGCAGGGCCAATATATCATAAGAACACTCAGCATTAAACTATTTCTATAGATAACGCCAAAAATTCACGAAAGGTCAGGAGCTGGTGTGTCGGACCTCCCACAGATATCCTGCCCCCGTCCTGCACACCTGTTGCCACCCTATCCCGAGCGGCGCGTATAGCGTAGCGTATTTAGCAGTAGCGGGTATAAATAGAGGAGCAGGGAGGTTTAATGCTACGCCTAATTCTGCACATCAACTGGAGCTACAGATGGTCATTCTAATTTATCTAGCGTCACCACCTCCAAATAAGATTGAAGAAGTGCTGTTAGTTGTGGAAACTAGTGTCCCTTACTTATACTGAATTCAGAGATTAGTTTGCAGAAAAAGCTCTTTCAAGTTGAGAGATTTATTGTTTCCAATTCATTATGTGAGCTCTGAATACTCTAGTTGAGATTACACAGAAAAGCGCTAGTAATAGGTTGCCTTACTTTACAAACTTACACCAGCATATTATTATTATTATTATTATTTAACAGTAAATGTCACTACTTCCAAATAAGCTTGGAGCAGGGCTTTGGCTGTGTCCCGTGTCCCTTTTGGCCTCATGTTAATAGTGCCAGCTGGGGAAGTTGTAAAAAGGGAATGTTATTGTGTTTGCGCTTAGTGAGTGTAACGCAATACAGTAGAAAGTGACACAGAGTGAGAAAAGGAACAAAAGCTTAACTTATCTAGTTTAAATGTGTCATAGCTCAGTCTAGGGTGCAACGGTCTCGGTTTGAATTTTGTTTACTTAAGATAGAAAATGATAAGGCCTTGTATACAATGTATTCTACTTCACTATAGGTTGTAGCTGTAATTTCTCAGGAATAAAGTCCAATCTGTACACCTGTTGTTCTCAGTTGATATTTCATAATTCCTTAATATCCTAAACCATGAATCAAGAGCGGATTATTGCGCAAGTCAAGTCAGTGTTTTCCTGGCAGTTCTCTGTGATCGAGTAAGTTTCCTCACTGAACTGAGATCATCTCACTCTGCACTCCTTTCCCCCTTCAGATATTTAACCATTTAGCATACCTTTTCCCAGTGTGGAACAAGTGATTATTTTGGACAGTACTGTAGCCTGTGCGGGCATTTTCAGCATGTTAATTCGGAGGTGTGGGGGGGGGGGGGGGGTGGTGGCAGGAGTTCTGATTACAGTATGATATCCTGTGTCCAGTGTCTCTTGCTTTCAGTTACATATCAGTTGCAGTGGTCATATGACTTCTGTCTAGTTGGTCTGGTATAGGGAGATGCATAACAGGCGTCTAGGTTGGCCTTACCCTGCCTGCCTGAGTGACACCTCTAGTTTTTTTTTTTCTCTTTCTTTTCTCGGAGTGTTTCACAACGTGGCTTGTCTGTGTGTGCCGGGCGGTTGTCAGGCAGGTCTCCGGCTGTGACAGAGTGGCCTGAGGGTTTGGACGTGTGTGGGATGTGTGAGGGGGAGAGGGGACGTGTGTGGGATGTGTGAGGGGGAGAGGGGACGTGTGTGGGATGTGTGAGGGGGAGAGGGGATGACGTGACCTGACACACTGACACCTCTGGGTAAGATAGTAGATAGCACTGTTATGGGACGCAGCTGGGAGAGAAGCACACCTTGTGTTCTCTGTTCTCATTTGAGTTTTAATTAACTTGTTTCTTTTCATTCTGTTGGGAGAAGGTGTGTGTGTGTGTGTGTGTGTGTGTGTGTGTGTGTGTCTCCAACTGAATCATAGCTGTCATCCTGCGCCTCTCTCCGTCGTCAACCTCAGAACATGAGCAGCAGCCAAAACAATCTGGTGATGGTGGGCTGTCGCGAGGGCTGCAGTAAAGCAGTTATGCTTTTGCTCTCAATCTTTCAGCGGAGGTCAAAGGTCAAAGTCAGCGCGGCCCAAGCGCTGCAGAGGGGGGAAGAAAGTGGCGAATTTGATTCCTTTGCCTAATGCATTTAAACGGTAATCGTTCTCCTGCAACGAGATTTACAATGTCAAACAGGTCAGTAGGGTTGATAAGTCTATCCTTCAAATAGCGCTTTTGTGGGGAAATCAAAGTCGCGTTTGTCTTTGTCCACTGAGCCAGCACTGCATGCTCTCTCTCTCTCTCTCTCTCTCCTTCTCTCTCTCTCTCTCTCTCTCTCTGTGCTGGGGTGGCTGTACAGTAGGGGCTGTCAAGACAGGTGAGGAGGTCTGGGATCAGTTTAGGAGGGGCACCTCTCAGGCCCTGGCTATAGTATTTACTGTAAGGCCCATAAGCACCACGGCATCTGGTTCCCATTTGGGCCCAGCAGCCGCGTCTCAGCCGCATCTCACACAGACTCCCCACCGCTCAGCTCCACTCTGCTGCCCGGCGCTGGACTGTGCAGGGCGGGGGGACCCAGCCGGCCGAACGTCCCCCGCGTCTCGCCCGAGCCTGGACAGGGGTAATGGGAACTGCAGCAGGACCCTCGGTGGACCTCCAGAGTTACGGCGCTGTTTAGTACGCCTCCTCAGATGCCTGCGAGGAAAAGCCGTGATTCATGCGCGTCGTAAGTTGCACTCGCTGGCCATATTTCTGAGGCCGTTTGGCTCATATGGCCACAGGACTGTTGCTATATATCTGCTCGTCCCCCTGACTTAAACGATTACGCCCTTTATGGCAGTGAAATTCTGCTTTTTATAGGAGGGACGGTCGTGAACTTCCGTCTCTGTGTCAGATCCTTCATAAAAGTCGGTGTCGAGCAGTTGCTATGGATATAATCAAAATATGCATTCTGCAGAAGCTTACGGACATGACAGGAGATGGAAACAGCGATCAATGAAGATTCTGTCTTGTAACCACAAAGGTAAATATTTGAGTCCTCCAGCGTGGCGTGGCGTCACATCTTGTGTTGCAATGTCAGGATATGCGAGTGGAAACAATGGGCTGTTTCAGTGACAGCGAGCGAATGGCCAATATCTCACTCAAGCATGTCTCAACACAGAGCCCCCAGTACCCCGCGCAGGGCAAGATTCTTTCTGGAGGAGGTAATCTCTCCGCACATACAAACACAGTCACGCAACCCCCCCTTTACACACACACACACACACACATAAGTCCCTTTCCCACATAACTTCTAGAAGTTACCCGGACATATTACCCGGGTAGAGGCACGACACGGACGTTTCCCACATGAGCTTTATGTCCGAGTGAGATACGGGTAATTGTGTTCACACTAGACCCGAGTAAGAGCCGCGAGGGGTGGGGCAATATCAGTACTTGCAGGGGGAGGGAGATGACGCTAAATAAATGCGTTGTTGTGCTGTGTTGCTTGGATGATGCGAACTTACATTAGATCCAAATGAAACAACAGAAGTAGTTAGCTCGCTAGTCAGCGGGAGCTAGCATAGAGGAAAAAATAGCTAACGCCAGGACCACAGTATAAACAAAGCTCTAGTCTACTTCAACCCTCTCTGGTATAAACATCCAACACAACAAATTAATAGAAAATAATGACACACCTGCAGCACACAGAGGTCTGAGGCTCCTTCCCAACTCCTACAAAAAGCAACAATGCTAAATAACAGCGACGTTAACTATTAGCTGTTAATTGCTAACCACTGTAATAAACAGCTAGTTGCAAGCTTATCGACAACACTTAAAGCTATTCACGTTTGCAAGGATAATCCTGCCTGTCCCGCAACAAACACAACAACGTGATTGCAGTTTAAATTTTTATTGTACGTACACAAGAAAATGTCACTGTTTTCTGTCCTCCGGTGTTCTCGTCTGTGTTCATACTCGTAGGGCAATGTTTATCGTTACCATGGCAATTTGTACTTTCTGCCTCGGGCTGCAAGCAGGCTGCAAGGGCGCATTTCTATACGTCATCGGTACGCCCCCCATCTCTACCCAGAACTGTGCCGGCTGCGTTCCCACCTAAGCGCACCCGGGTAACATCTAGAAGTAGTACTAGGGGGCTAGTAGGGTGAGTTCCGGGTAAGAAAATACCCGAGTTTTGCGTTCCCACATACAGCCACCCGTTTGATATCCGTTTGACATCCGGATGTCTCGCTCATGTGGGAAAGGGACTATACACACACATATACACACACACACACACACACACACACACACACACACACACACACACACACACACACACACACACACACACACACACACACACACACACACACACACACACACACTCACACAAGGACAAAATGAAAGGTTAGCTGCAGTATGTATATGCCTGAATCGACAAATAACAGCACCCATAACTTCTCTGCCAAAATGTAATTGGTGTATTGTTTTTAAGCGGCTGGGATTGTGCACGCACACACACACACACACACACACACACACACATGCACACACAAACACAACCCCCTCCCCCACCCTCTTCCTCTCTACATTTACACTTATTTTTTAAAAAGACTTTTCCCCAAAGCAACTTACAAAATGAGGAATAAACTTCAAGGTAACAATAACTTTCTCTCTCTCACTCTCTCTCTCACACACACACACACACACACACACACACACATACACACACACACAGAGAAAAGATAAAAGACAGAGGGAGTGAGTCAGTGGTTCATTGCTCAACACGAGTGTATGGCTGCTGATTTGATGTGGCGCATGGCGTTGATAGGAGCCTGATGACATTGATATGAGCAGGCCTTGGCTGTTGCTCAAAAGGCCCGTATAGTGTAGATGTCCCCGTATAGTGTAGATGTCCCCCCGCTGCAGATCCAGCTCCCGCCCCCGGCTCCTGCACATCAGTCTGGGCCGGCGGTGGCTGTGAGCGGCGCTGGCCTGAGCCTCGGTGGGCAGTGCGGGCCTGTCAGCGCCGCCTGGGAGAGGCATGTGTGTGTGGTCACTCTCATCAATGTTTTGGCAGCCTTCAGCGAAAAACGTCACCCCTGCGCTGCAGAGCTTGGCGCCCCCCCCCTCCCAACTCCAGACCTCCCCCCCCCCCCCCCTCCCCCGCCCTGTCCCTCGTATCCCCTGGTGACTCCCAAGGTGACGTAACTGATAGTCCAAACTCCAACTTTCTACAGGGCCTCCAGGTCTCTGGTTATTCTCCAGGCCGCTTTAAAAACACCCCTGCCGTGCCCAGCAGTGCCAAGCCAGCAGCACCTGGGGTTTCTGGTCGGGCTGGAGGAGGCAGTGGCGTCGGGCAGAGCAGAGCGCTGGCGTCCAGCTCGCCACCTTGTTTTGTTTTCTGGTGCCGTCACACAGCTCGTGTGTGTGTGTGTGTGTGTGTGTGTGTGTGTGTGTGTGTGTGTGTGTGTGTGTGTGTGTGTGTGTGTGTGTGTGTGTGTGTGTATGTGTGTGCGTGTGTGTTTAGACTGTTCTGTCGGAATGTTGTCTGTGTTTTTGTGCGTGTGAAAAGTAGCATCTGCAACCACGGTAACCACGGCCCAGCCTCACGAGTCCACACACACACACACACACACTCACACACACACACACAGAGAATGGTAGGGCCAACACCAGTAATTGCATTTAAATTTATATTTGGTGAATTAATGACCCAAAGGTGGTTAGTGTGTGGAGAAACATTCCCAATGAAATTAAAACAGAGAAAGCCTAATAAGCTCAAGGGTTGTGTGTGCGCCTTGATGAAGTGTCAGCCCTGACACAGGCATGTTTTTGTTGAGCATACCGAAGTGTGTTGGACTGTCACGCAGCAAGGTAGAGCTATTTTGGGATGATTCATCATTCGATACCGGCTAATTTCCTCAGGTTACATACCAGAGCGGCGACGTCGGCAAGTCAACAGTGTGTGTGTCTCTGCAGCGATGCTGTGTCTCCGACAAGCTCACCGCTGTCAGGCCAACACACACACACACACACACACACACACACACACACACACACACACACACACACACACACACACACACACACACACCCGCCCCTTAACCCAAAACAACCAATTCATCAGAAATGAGGAGCACAAAAAGTCGTCTTTGCTAAAATAAAAAAATACCACACAATGAATAATGCACTCCGAAAAAAAGAACCCATTGGAGTTATTTAAGTGTAATGTGGACATCAATTGCACATTTACAGTATGAAAGGTGTTAAATAAATCAAGCATTTTTCTTCCACAGAATTGATATATGCCCCGATGACACACCTTCATTCCGATGAAAGAATTTAGATTAAGTTCATGTGAAATATACATGTCACTTCAACATTATTGCATTATAGCGTTTGAGGCTTACTTTAGAGAGATTTAGGTTTTATGATTATTGGGCTGTCATTGCTAAATGAAGATTAAACGCAAGGTTTCTTGATACAACGCATTCTCAAGTTGTGCCAAAATATTCAGAAGCACTCGTTACTGTGGGACATGTGCTCAATACCTAACACACATACAGTGGGAGCAAAACATTGTTCATTTCAAAGAATAACATTACATACAACCCAGCTCCAAAATTCTACTGGCCTATACAAATAGGTAGCATTAACAAACTCATGTGAAAACTTTTGGCAACACTGCTATTTGCTTATCTCATTGTGCTGGCAAAGGCTTAAAGGAACACGATGAAACCGTGGCAGCAATGTTTTCAATTACTTAGGAGCTTCACTTTCATCTTGCATTACATTGTTAGTCGAAATATGTTAGTTCAACGTAATAACTCTGTGTTTTAGTAAGGCGCATTACTAGTTTGTGTAATTTGTGGTTTAATCATTTTGACAGCCTCTCTTTTCTCTTTACAGTGTACATGGTGACCTTGAATGAATCAGAGACCTGGAACGCCCGACTGGAATGACTTATGTACGTTTACTACAGAAACTAGACTGGTTCATGTCATTGTAAGGTAACGTCGTTTAATAAATGGGGCAGCCCAGACTTTCATTTTCACTCTGTAAAACATATGGCCATGTCATGTGCAGTGCGCTGTTGTCAATTAAAACATAAAAAACTGTTGTCCTTTTAGTGCTGGCAAAGACACAAGAAATAATTTTCACCTCTTAAATGCACCCCTAACTTGCCATGGCTTAGTTAACGTGAATGTTGAACTTAATAAAACTAATGGAACAACTCAGTTTTATTACGTGTTCATAAACTTTTGTACTGGCTTCATTCTAGTAATGAACACACAAGGTTGAAGAGGGAGACATGATGTATTTAAATGGGTGATCCCTTAGCCGTAATGGCATGCATTAATGCATGGTATATAAATATGATTGTTTCCAAATTAATTGTATGCTGGAGCAGACACATTAGCATAAGCCAACACAATTACTTTGGGGGAGCACATTTGCATTCTAGATTTTGACTATTAATTCAAGGAAAATAATAGATTGTTTTGAAAACTGTGTTTAATCATGAATGACCACACATTACTTCACCAAATACCAAAGAGTTTTTTGGTCTGCTCGTTAGTTATTTCTGACCAAAAAAGGGAGAGTACCCTCTGTAGCGGTTTACTTGCTATTGAGCTCATATTTGACATGAAGCCAGCGTAGCCTTCATATTCAAACTGTAGACGATGACTACGGTCAAATTAATACACTCAACCACTTCAACTAAATGCAATGAAACACGCCAGGATCCAGTCAGTAGACATCTTGGGCTGTGTTCAGTAGTGTGTCTGGATGATGGTGGCACTGTAGACATGTGTGTGTGTGTGTGTGTGTGTGTGTGTGTGTGCTCTCCACATCGTCAACATCACCACCGTGTCTAGCAAGGTCACCAATCTCATCCCCACTTCCATTCAATTTAAGAAAAATGACTACTGTGCGCAGTCTCCGCCTTTTGGCTGGCGGGCAAAGGTGTTTTTAGATTTTTTAAAAAGTTGCAAATTGAATTCACACTTGATGAAACAAACAGATCCGTGCGCGTGCGCCCGCAGATGACTGCAGATGAGACGGCGCTGGCACTGCCCAGCTCCGGGCTAAAGCGCTGTCCCTCCCTGCCACCGCGGAGCCGCGCGAGCTAATTAAGCAGCTCTCCTTTAATAATGTGGGGGAAGGTTAGAGAGATGATGGAACAGCCCCTGGCCTGGGGGGGCACGGCACGGCACGGCACGGCGCAGCGCAGCGCACGCTTCTCCCTCCTCCTCCTCTCGAGACCTTTTTCACTCCAGGAGCATGTGCAGGTCGACCTCACCGCCACACAATAGCTCTGCGGATCCCTACGCCCTCCGTGTGCTGTACAGTGCACCATCCCTCTGCTCGTAGTTGTTGCCGTATAAAAAGAGCTTGAGCTATCTCTTGAGCAGGGTCATCACTACGTTCCCCGGGTCCTATGTTCCCAGTTTCCCCCCCAAAAGGGTCCTATGTTCCCCAGTCGCAACACATACTGGGGAACATAGGGCCCTTTTTGGGAAAAGCAGGGAACATAGGGCCTTCTTAAAGGAATACGCCACTCCCAGGTGAAATTGGGTCATTCCCCGCAGCCCCTAGAGTTGGATGAGTGAGCCAAAGCGTTTTGAAGGCGACCCAGCCACTGTCCTAATCTAGAAACGCCCCGGTTATCTTTAGCTTAGTCGCTGCATTCCAAAGTGTCCAGCTAGCATGCCGTTGCAAAAGTGAATAAAATAACTAAAGATGTTTTATAATTATTTCTCGTAACCTGTACATTCACATCGAGTACAAATATCAATGCAAATTAACACTAAAGGGATTAACTAGACCAATTTAGATTTGGAACTATTTTTCGGGCATAGCACCGGCAAAGCACCGCTGCCAGGCGCAAAGACACCACGCAGCACCTAAAAACCCTCAACTTCCGTCAATACACCAGCGTGACCACAAAGTTTTCTGCTACTTGGCTGACAGTGACAGGTGGGCTTTTTCTAAGACACGCCACCAACTTCAATACACCAGTGTTACCTGCATGTAGTTGCAATAAGAGAAGAACATAGCGGGGAACATAGGACCTTTTAAAATAAAATAAAGAAATTCCCCGGTCCCTTACAAAGTGAGGAACCTAGAACCCGGGGAACATAGGCACGCTCCCCTCTTGAGCAGCATTCACACCAAGAACGATAATGATAACTATAGATAAATATCGCTCTCCTTAGTATGAATGATGACGTTTATACATTATCTATAACGATAACGATATGAACAACGATATTATAAGGGATCAATTTCAGACCGATTTTGAGAAGGATTAAAAAATAACAGCCAATCAGAACGCATCACATTTTAGCCATCACATGCATTAACACAAGGAGAGACCTATCATTATCATTGGTCAGTGCGGACACTATCATTATGGTTATCGTTATCGTTATGGTTATCGTTATTGTTATCGTTGTGAATGCCACTTTAAAAGCGTGTAGTGTATAACAGTGTGCTGTGCCCAAGCTGTGCCCAAGCTGTGCCCGGCCCTGTTCATTCTCAAGGGCGGCCCATGCCACCCGATGCCACCCTGAACCACCCCTCAGTGCCCAGTCCTGTTAATTGCACAAGAGTAAACGAGAGGTGGTACACGCGGCCTTGGCAGAGCCACGCCACACACACACACACACACACACACACACACACACACACACACACACACACATCGTAGCAATACACACAGCCTTGGCAGAGCAGCGCCACACACACACACATCTTAGCGATGACACGGCTTCCCAAGGAGAATTAGGGGGCCGTCGGGCATCACTGCCCAGAGATAAACTGTGACTGCTGGGCAGAGAGGGCCGGGGGGGGTGACACACACACACACACACACACACACACACACACACTGCATTGTGGTCAGACAGACTGACGCGTCTGCAGCTATTAGGCAGATGGGAGCCCGTGGAGGAATTTCACACCCTATTGACAATGGCACTTCTGTCAGCTGCTCTTTCGCACCCATTGGCCCTGCTTTTCCCCTCATTCTGTGTCTGTGTGTGAGAGAGAGAGTGTGTGTGTGTGTGAGAGAGACAGAGAGAGTGTGTGTGTGTGTGTGTGTGTGTGTGTGAGTGAGAGTGTGTGTGTGTGTGTGTGTGTGTGTGTGTCACCCATTGGCCCTACTTTTCCCTTCATACTTCCTCTCACCCCCCACCCCCACCCCCACACACCCCCCTTTCAAAACAGTGAGGCCGCACTGCTGAAGAGGAATAGCTGGTGACCGGATAACACGGTCCATCCCAGCAGGCTGAGGGGACACGGGTAACTGCCACAGAGTGCGGACAGATTGGTGTGTGTGTGTGTGTGTGTGTGTGTGTGTGTTAATGAGGTCACCTTGTAAACGTGCAGACACACTAGGTCAGAGACGACCTGATGCATGGCTTTTGTAAACATTGGCAGCCATTTGTTTTGCTGGACACTCGGTGGGTATTTTTGCTGCTTGAAAAGGAGATGGATGTGTCCGATGAAGGAGCAGGGTGTTTTGTGGGAAACAGGAAGTGTCTGATAAAAGATGCCTTTCCTCAGGCATGAGAAAAGTGCTTCAAAATGTACCCGTTGCAAGATACTTATTTGGTTGTGTTGTGTCATGTACAGTATAATCTTATTTCGATTCGAAAAAAACAACAACCCTGTAAAGTTTGAGAACAGTATGATGAGCTCTCTTATAATAATGATAATAATAATAACTAGAGAAAGCAATTCCAGGGAATTACGAGTGCATGAAAATTGAAACATTTCTGCTCAGTAAAATACAGTAGATAATGTTTCAAATATCATTCAAGCACAATGATAGAAGAGAAGTAGAGAAAAGGTTGATGGGAGTCATAGTTGATGACAATTAACAGTTGGAATTGGCAAAAAGTTAAACAGTTGAGTAGTTCAAATAGTTGAGCTATGACAACTGTAATTCGGAATGGTATATATAAATAGTTGACTAGTTTAAATAGTTGAGCAGTTTAAATAGTTGAATTAATTAATAGTGAATTTAGTTTCAGGCAGTAGAAACAGTTGGAGGGAGTCATAGTTGATGAAAACAGACAGTTGGAATAGCCAAACAGTTAAATAATTGAGTAGTTTAAACAGTTCAATTAATTAATAGTGAATTTAGTTTCAGGCAGTAGAAACAGTTGGAGGGAGTCATAGTTGATGAAACCTGACAGTTGGAATAGCCAAGCGGTTAAATAGTTGAGTAGTTTAAATAGTTGAATTAATTAATAGTGAATTTAGTTTCAGGCAGTAGAAACAGTTGGAGGGAGTCATAGTTGATGAAAACTGACAGTTTGAACAGCCAAACAGTTAAATAGTTGAGTAGTTTAAATAGTTGAGTAGTTTAAACAGTTGATGACAACTGACAGTTAAAATGACTGAACAGTTAAATAGTTGAGTAGCCTAGTTTAAATGGTTGAACGATTTGATAGTGGGCACAGGGAACAGTTGAGCAGGATCTGTAGTCTTATTAGAGCCAGCCTGAGAGAGAGAGAGTTCTGGCATACAGTAGGATTCTAGAAGCCTGAGAGCTCTGGCATAGGATTCTAAAAGCCTGGGAGAGAGAGTTCTGGCATAGGATTATAATCGAATTGTGATGTCATAATCACAATGTTAAGTCTATGGGGAAATTTTGATAGTTTTAATTAAATAGTTTAAAAAGTTTAAAAGTTTCAAAGTTGAAAAAAACAAAGCTGAAGTCACCTAAGTGAGATCTACGCAACACAGTTTGAATGAAGTTTCAAAGTTAAACCGTTGAAGCCGCATTAAACGCGTAAAAAGCGTTGAAGAATAACTAGAAATGCAATTCCAAGGAATTACCAGTGCATGAAAATGCAAAAATAGATAGATAATGTAGATATGGTTACTAAGGTGTAGCTAGGGTAAACATGGTGGTTGCATAGTTTACAGAGAGTTGATAGTGTGAAGGTAGACAGTTTAAAGATGAAACATTCCAGTTCTAACTTAACTAATGATTTCTATTCATGTTAAAATGTTGATTAGCTAACTTAGCTAATGATTTCTAGCAGTTACGCTAAAAATGCTTATTATGCTAGCAATGTTAACTTTACTAACAATGCTAACCAGGTTGATTAGCTAACTTAACCGATGATTTCTAGCAGTTACGCTAAAAATGCTAACTATGTTAACAATGCTAACTATGCTAACTAGCTAACTTGCTAGTGAGGACTTTTATTTTGAAACATTTGTTGCTAGGGTATCCATGGTGGCCACTATCAGGAAACAAGAAGTTACTGCAGTATAATCATGTTGGTTGCTATGGAAACGGTCATAAACGCTTAATTTTAATGGTTGCTATGTTGGTTGCTAGGTACATGGAGGTTTCATGTAGTTGACTGGAGGCATAGTGGATGATAACTGACAGTTGGAATGGTTGAACAGTTCAATAGTTGAGTAGTTTCAATGGTTAAATGATTTAATAGTGTATTATTGCAGTGAGGACCTTTATTTTGAAACAGTTGTGGACAGAGGAAGTAGTGAAACAGGATCTGTAGTCTTAATGAGATTGTATGCTTAAAGCCTGAGACAGAAGGTGCCTCTCATAGCGTTTACGCGTCCTCTCTCGCTCCTCACTGATCTACATAAAGAATGATGGAGCGGCAACAATGGGATAGTCTAGCCCTTCTTCTATCTTTCTTTATGTAGATCATTGAGGATCGAGGAGCGAGGGAGGACATATAAACGCTGCTTGAGAGGGACCCACAGTAAATACTTTAAAAGTTGTATGTAGATAGTCTAATTAATGTTGATAGATAGAATGTTTAATGGATGTTGATAGGCAGATTGTTTTATATTGATTGACAGTTTAATGGGTGGATGAGTGAATGGTCTGAAGAAGATGAATGGATAGAAGGTTGGATGGAATGTGCCTTATATTCTTGTTAAGAGAGACACTGATACAGCTCTCTGAGAGTAGTTGACACAGGTGTAATCAATTTAACTGGCTAGTCTAAAGAGAGCCAGAGTACTCTTAAAGCCTGAGACAGAGTAAATAATTTAAAAGTTGAATGTAGATAGTCTAATTAATGTTGATAGACAGAGAGTTTAATGGATGTTGATAGACAGATTGTTTAATAGATGTTGATAGACAGTTTAATGGGTGGATGAGTGAATGGTCTGAAGAAGATGAATGGATAGAATGTTGGATGGAATGTGCCTTATATTCTTGTAGAATGGAGAGACACAGCTCTCTACTGAGAGTAG
Source organism: Sardina pilchardus (assembly GCF_963854185.1). Taxonomy (NCBI): domain Eukaryota; kingdom Metazoa; phylum Chordata; class Actinopteri; order Clupeiformes; family Clupeidae; genus Sardina; species Sardina pilchardus. The sequence continues at coordinate 2,825,969 of NC_085008.1, forward strand.
TGGATACAGATACAGGTGTAATCAATTTAACTGGCTAGTCATAAGAGAGCCAGCCTGAGACAGAGTAGATTGTTTAAAAGTTCAATGTAGAGCGTCTAATTGATGTTGTTGATAGGCAGACTGTTTAGAATGGGTGGATGAGTGAATGGTTTGAAGAAGATGAATGGATATAAAGTTGGATGGAATTAGGAGGACTTATTTTGATACTGTTGTGCACAGAGGATACAGGGGAACAGAATATGTAGTCTTCAGAGAGGAGCCTGAGAGAAACTGACAGTTGGTGCCCAGGTGGCTGACCAGCTGGGGTAACATTCTAATTGCTGCCGTGATGTCATAATGAGCAATGTTAAGTCTATGGGGGAAATGGTGATAGTTTTTAACTAATAGTTTAAAAAGTATAAAAGTTACAAAGTTGAAAAATACAAAGCACATATGGCATAAGCAAGACCTACGCAACAAAGTTTGAATGAAGTTTCTACGTTAAACGGTTGAAGCTGAATTGCGAGCGTTAGAAGAAGAAGTTTAATAACTAGAAATGCAATTCCAAGGAATTACCAGTGCATGAAAATGCAAAAAAAGGTAGATATGGTTACTAAGGTGTAGCTAGGGTAAACATGGTGGTTGCATCGTTTACAGAGAGTTGATAGTGTGAAGGTAGACAGTTTAAAGCTGAAACATTCCAGTTCTAACTTAACTAATGATTTCTATTCATGTTAAAATGTTGATTAGCTAACTTAGCTAATGATTTCTAGCAGTTGTGCTAAAAATGCTAATTATGTTAGCAATGCTAACTTTACTAACAATGCTAACCAGGTTGATTAGCTAACTTAACCGATGATTTCTAACAGTAATGCTAAAAATGCTAACTATGCTAACAATGCTAGATTTGCTAACAATGCTAACCAGGTTGATTAGCTAACTTAGTTGATGATTTTTTGCAGTTATGCTAAAAATGCTAGCTATGCTAACAAAGCTAACCATGCTAACTAGATAACTTGCTAGTGAGGACTTTTATTTTGAAACATTTGTTGCTAGGGTATCCATGGTGGCCACTATCAGGAAACAAGAAGTTTCTGCAGTATAATCATGTTGGTTGCTATGGAAACGGTCATAAGCGCTTAATTTTAATGGTTGCTATGTTGGTTGCTAGGTACATGGAGGTTTCATGTAGTTGACTGGAGGCATAGTTGATGATAACTGACAGTTGGAATGGTTGAACAGTTAAATAGTTGAGTAGTTTCAATGGTCAAATGATTTAATAGTGTATTATTGCAGTGAGGACTTTTATTTTGAAACAGTTCAAAATGCTTAAAGCTTGAGACAGAAGGTGCCTCTCATAGCGTTTACGCGTCCTCTCTCGCTCCTCACTGATCTACATAAAGAATGATGGAGCGGCAACAATGGGATAGTCTAGCCCTTCTTCTATCTTTCTTTATGTAGATCATTGAGGATCGAGGAGCGAGGGAGGACATATAAACGCTGCTTGAGAGGGACCCACAGTAAATACTTTAAAAGTTGTATGTAGATAGTCTAATTAATGTTGATAGATAGAATGTTTAATGGATGTTGATAGGCAGATTGTTTAATAGATATTGATTGACAGTTTAATGGGTGGATGAGTGAATGGTCTGAAGAAGATGAATGGATAGAATGTTGGATGGAATGTGCCTTATATTCTTGTAGAATGGAGAGACACAGCTCTCTACTGAGAGTAGTGGATACAGATACAGGTGTAATCAATTTAACTGGCTAGTCTTAAGAGAGCCAGCCTGAGACAGAGTAGATTGTTTAAAAGTTCAATGTAGAGCGTCTAATTGATGTTGTTGATAGGCAGACTGTTTAGAATGGGTGGATGAGTGAATGGTTTGAAGAAGATGAATGGATATAAAGTTGGATGGAATTAGGAGGACTTATTTTGATACTGTTGTGCGCAGAGGATACAGGGGAACAGAATATGTAGTCTTCAGAGAGGAGCCTGAGAGAAACTGACAGTTGGTGCCCAGGTGGCTGACCAGCTGGGGTAACATTCTAATTGCTGCCGTGATGTCATAATGAGCAATGTTAAGTCTATGGGGAAATTGTTAATAGTTTTTATCTAATAGTTCAAAAAGTATAAAAGTGACAAAGTTGAAAAGTCATAGCACACCTGTCCTAAGTAAGACCTACGTAACAAAGTTTGAATGAAGTTTCTACGTTAAATGGTTCAAGCTCAATTGCGTGCGTTAGAAGAAGAAGTGGAACTAGAAATGCAATTCCAAGGAATTACCAGTGCATGAAAATGCAAAAATAGATAGATAATGTAGATATGGTTACTAAGGTGTAGCTAGGGTAAACATGGTGGTTGCATAGTTTACAGAGTTGATAGTGTGAAGGTAGACAGTTTAAAGATGAAACATTCCAGCTCTAACTTAACTAATGATTTCTATTCATGTTAAAATGTTGATTAGCTAACTTAGGTAATGATTTCTAACAGTTATGCTAAAAATGCTAATTATGCTAGCAATGCTAACTTTATTAACAATGCTAACCAGGTTGATTAGCTAACTTAACCGATGATTTCTAGCAGTAATGCTAAAAATGCTAACTATGCTAACAATGCTAAATTTGCTAATAATGCTAACCAGGTTGATTAGCTAACTTAGTTGATGATTTTTTGCAGTTATGCTAAAAATGCTACCTATGCTAACAATGCTAACTATGCTAACCATGCTAACTAGCTAACTTGCTAGTGAGGACTTTTATTTTGAAACATTTGTTGCTAGGGTATCCATGGTGGCCACTATCAAGAAACAAGAAGTTACTGCAGTATAATCATGTTGTTTGCTATGGAAACGGTCATAAACACTTAATTTTAATGGTTGCTATGTTGGTTGCTAGGTACATGGAGGTTTCATGTAGTTGACTGGAGGCATAGTGGATGATAACTGACAGTTGGAATGGTTGAACAGTTCAATAGTTGAGTAGTTTCAATGGTTAAATGATTTAATAGTGTATAATTGCATTGAGGACTTTTATTTTGAAACAGTTTTGGACAGAGGAAACAGTTTAACAGGATATGTGTAGTCTTCAGAGAGACTGTATGCTTAAAGCCAGAGAAACTGACAGTTGGTGCCCAGGTGGCCGGCCACCTGGCGTAAGATTCTAATTGCTGCCGTGATGTCATAATGAGCAATGTTAAGTCTATGGGGGAAATTGTAATAGTTTTTAACTAATAGTTTAAAAAGTATAAAAGTTACAAAGTTGAAAAATACAAAGCCCACATCGCGTAAGTAAGACCTACGCGACAAAATTTGAATGGAGTTTCTACGTTAAGCGGTTGAAGCTGAATTGCGTGCGTTAGAAGAAGAATAATAAGAAGAAGAAGAAGAAGAAGACCGAGGAAGAACAGTACAGTGCATTTTCATGCACTGTAATAAGAAGCCTAGGAAGAACAGTACAGTGCATTTTCATGCACTGTAATAATAACTAGAGAAAGCAATTCCAGGGAATTACGAGTGCATGAAAATTGTTGTCATAGTTGATGACAATTAACAGTTGGAATGAGCAAAAAGTTAAACAGTTGAGTAGTTCAAATAGTTGAGCTATTTAATAGAGAATTATTGTGTGAGGACTTTCATTTTGAAACAGTTGTGGGCAGAGGAAACTGTTGGTGGGATACATAGCTGATGACAACGGTAATTCGGAATGGCTTAAGAGTTAAAAAGTTGCATAGTTTAAATAACAGTTGATCTGAACAGTTGATTAATTGAGTAGTTTAAATGTTTAATTCTTTAATTGTGAATAATTGTAGTAAGGACTTTCATTAAGAAACAGTTTCAAGCAGTAGAAACAGTTGGAGGGAGTCAACAACAGTTCAGTAGTTCAAATAGTTGAGCTATTTAATAGAGAATTATTGTGTGAGGACTTTCATTTTGAAACAGTTGTGGGCAGAGGGAACTGTTGTTGGGATACATAGCTGATGACAACTGTAATTCTGAACGGCTAAAGAGTTAAATAGTTGCATAGTTTAAATAGTTACATTATTAAATACGGAATGAGGACACTGATGACTTATTTTGAAACAGTTGTGGGCAGAGGAAATAGGTGGTGGGAGTCATAGTTAAAATGGCTGAACAGTTGATTAATTGAGCAGTTTAAATGTTTAATTCTTTAATTGTGAATAATTGAAGTAAGTACTTTCATTAAGAAACAGTTTCAGGCAGTAGAAACAGTTGGAGGGAGTCATAGTCGATGACAACTGACAGTTAGAATGGCTGAACAGTTAAATAGTTGAATAGTTTAAATATTTAATTAATTAATAGTGAATTATTTGAGTGAGGACTTTTATTTTGAAACAGTTTCAGGCAGTAGAAACAGTTGGAGGGAGTCATAGTTGATGAAAAAGGACAGTTGGAATAGCCAAACACTTAATAGTTGAGCAGTTTAAATAGATGAGTAGTTTAAATAGTTGAATTAATTAATAGTGAATTATTTTCGTGAAGACTTTTATTTTGAAACAGTTTCAGGCAGTAGAAACAGTTGGAGGGAGTCATAGTTGATGAAAACAGACAGTTGGAATAGCCAAACACTTAATAGTTGAGCAGTTTAAATAGATGAGTAGTTTAAATAGTTGAATTAATTAAAAGTGAATTATTTTAGTGAAGACTTTTATTTTGAAACAGTTTCAGGCAGTAGAAACAGTTGGAGGGAGTCATAGGTGATGAAAACTGACAGTTGGAATAGCCAAACAGTTAAATAGTTGAGTAGTTTAAATAGTTCAATTAATTAATAGCGAATTTAGTTTCAGGCAGTAGAAACAGTTGGATGGAGTCATAGTTGATGAAAACTGACAGTTGGAATAGCCAAACAGTTAAATAGTTGAATAGTTTAAATAGTTGAGTAGTTTAAATAGTTGAATTAATTAATAGTGAATTTAGTTTCAGGCAGTAGAAACAGTTGGAGGGAGTCAAAGTTGATGAAAACTGACAGTTGGAATAGCCAAACAGTTAAATAGTTGAGTAGTTTAAATAGTTGAGTAGTTTAAACAGTTGATGACAACTGACAGTTAAAATGGCTGAACAGTTAAATAGTTGAGTAGCCTAGTTAAATGGTTGAACGATTTGATAGTGGGCACAGGGAACAGTTGAGCAGGATCTGTAGTCTTATTAGAGCCAGCCAGAGAGAGAGAGAGCCTGTTCACACTAGTCATTAAATGCGTCTTGGGCAAATCTGATTGCAAGTGATCAGCCAAGACGCATTTCGTTCACACCAGTATTCTAATATGCGTCTCAGCTGATCACTTGCATTCGGATTTACCTGTAGAATGTAACTTTAGAATTTAGAATGTTTATCTATTGGTCTATCATCATGGGCGAAGTCGCATAAGGACGGATTGAGCGTTCACACTACAGAACATATGTGGATATATGCGTCTTAAACCACCTCCACATGTGGTTAAGAACAATCTGATTCCAAACCGTTTTGGTCATTGTTCACACCAGTCTTTAGAACGAGACACTTGCAATCAGATTTGCCCAAGACGCATTCTAATGACTAGTGTGAACAGGCTCACAGAGAGAGTTTTGGCATACAGTAGGATTCTAGAAGCCTGAGAGTTCTGGCATAGGATTCTAAAAGCCTGGGAGAGAGAGTTCTGGCATAGGATTCTAATGGAATTGTGATGTCATAATCACAATGTTAAGTCTATGGGGAAATTTTGATAGTTTTAATTAAATAGTTTAAAAAGTATAAAAGTTTCAAAGTTGAACAGTATATAGCTCAAGTCACCTAAGTAAGATCTACGCGACACAGTTTGAATGAAGTTTCAAAGTTAAACCGTTGAAGCCGCATTAAACGCATAAAAAGCGTTAGAAGAAGAATAAGAACTAGAGAAAGCAATTCCAGGGAATTACGAGTGCATGAAAACGTAAACATTTCTGCTCAATGAAATATTGTTAGATAATATTTCAAATATCATTCAAGCACAAAGATAGAGGTGAAGTAGAGAAAAGGTTGATGGGAGTTATGGTTGATGACAATTAACAGTGAATGGGCAAAAAGTTAAACAGTTGAGTAGTTCAAATAGTTGAGCTATTTATTAGAGAATTATTGTGTGAGGACTTTTATTTTGAAACAGTTGTGGGCAGAGGAAACTGTTGGTGGGATACATAGCTGATGACAACTGTAATTCGGAATGGCTACAGAGTTAAATAGTTGCATAGTTTTAATAGTTAAATTATTAAATACGGAATTATGGTAGCCTGACGAGCCAGACCCACATCAAGATGTAGGGTCTGGACACTCACCGTAGACAGGGCTCAATCGGAGGGGTGGGATAAACAGTTGTCTTTCAAATTCCCTCCCCCGCAATAGGATAACGCTAAACGAATCATCTTGTTTTCAAGTAGCAGGATGCGTAACCTTCCCTCTCCACGCAATAGGCTAGCGCTAAACGAATCATCTTCTTGTTTTCAAATAACAGGATGCGTTACCGTCGAAACTTCTGGTCGCATGTCAGTCACCATTATGTTAAGCCCACCCACTGACTCTATACACGCTGTGATTGGCCCGCTTTTATTTTCCATTTCTCAGAGCGTTGCTAGACGGCCCCGCCAGCCAAATTACATTTGCTGCCGCTAGGGGCGTCTAGATTTCTAGGCTAGAATTATGGCACTGATGGCTTATTTTGAAACAGTTTTGGGCAGAGGAAATAGGTGGTGGGAGTCATAGTTGAAGACAACTGGCAATTAAAATGGTTGAACAGTTGATTAATTGAGTAGTTTAAAATTGTAATTATTTAATTGTGAATAATTGTAGTAAGGACTTTCATTATGAAACAGTTTTGGGTAGAGGAAACAGTTGGTGGGAGTCATAATTGATGAAATCTGACAGTTGGAATAGCGTAACAGTTAAATAGTTGAATAGTTTAAATAGTTGAATTAATTAATAGTGAATTTAGTTTCAGGCAGTAGAAACAGTTGGAGGGAGTCATAGTTGATGAAAGCTGACAGTTGGAATAGCCAAACAGTTAAATAGTTGAGAAGTTTAAATAGTTGAGTAGTTTAAATAGTTGAATTTAATTAATAGTGAATTTAGTTTCAGGCAGTACAAACAGTTGGAGGGAGTCATAGTTGATGAACACGGACAGTTGGAATAGCCAAACAGTTAAATAGTTGAGTATAAATAGTTGATGACAACTGACAGTTAAAATGTCTGAACAGTTAAATAGTTGAGTAGTTTAAATAGTTGAATTATTTAATAGTGAATTTAGTTTCAGGCAGTAGAAACAGTTGGAGGGAGTCATAGTTGATGAAAACAGACAATTGGAATAGCCAAACAGTTAAGTAGTTGAGTATAAATAGTTGAGTAGTTTAAAATAGTTGATGACAACTGACAGTTAAAATGGCTGAACAGTTAAATAGTTGAGTAGTTTAAATGGTTGAATGATTTGATAGTGAATTATGGTAGTGAGGATTTTTATTTTGAAACAGTTTTGGGCACAGGGAACAGTTGAATAGGATCTGTAGTCTTATTAGAGCCAGACTGTACGCTTAAAAGCCTGAGAGAGAGAGTTCTGGCATACAGTAGGATTCTAGAAGCCTGAGAGTTCTGGGATAGGATTCTAAAAGCCTGGGAGAGAGAGTTCTGGCATAGGATTCTAATCGGTGATGTCATAATCACAATGTTAAGTCTATGGGGAAATTTTGATAGTTTTAATTAAATAGTTTAAAAAGTATAAAAGTTTCAAAGTTGAACAATATATAGCTGAAGTCACCTAAGTGAGATCTACGCGACACAGTTTGAATGAAGTTTCAAAGTTAAACCGTTGAAGCCGCATTAAACGCACAAAAAGCGTTAGAAGAAGAATAATAAGAATAGTTGGAATAACAATAGAGTGCATTTTTCATGCACTCTAATAACTAGAGAAAGCAATTCCAAGGAATTACGAGTGCATGAAAACGTAAACATTTCTGCAAAATATTGTTAGATAATGTATCAAATATCATTCAAGCAGAAAGATAGAGGTGAAGTAGAAAAAAGGTTGATGGGAGTCATAGTTGATGACAATTAACAGTTGGAATGGGCAAAAAGTTGAACAGTTGAGTAGTTCAAATAGTTGAGCTAAATGAGTTAAATAGTTGCATAGTTTAAATAGTTAAATTATTAAATACGGAATTATGGCACTGATGACTTATTTTGAAACAGTTGTGGGCAGAGGAAATAGGTGGTGGTAGTCATAGTTGAAGACAACTGGCAGTTAAAATGGTTGAACAGTTGATTAATTAATTTAAAGTAGTAGTGTAGCAAAAGTAGTTTAAATGTTTAATTATTTAATTGTAGTAAGGACTTTCATTATGAAACAGTTTTGGGTGGAAGAAACAGTTGGTGGGAGTCATAACTGATGAAATCTGACAGTTGGAATAGCGTAACAGTTAAAAAGTTGAGTAGTTTAAATAGTTGAATTAATTAATAGTGAATTGTTTTAGTGAGAACTTATATTTTGAAACAGTTTCAGACAGTAGAAACACTTGGAGGGAGTCATAGTTGATGCAAACTGACAGTTGGAATAGCCAAACAGTTAAATAGTTGAGTAGTTTAAATAGTTGAATTAATTAATAGTGAATTTAGTTTCAGGCAGTAGAAACAGTTGGAGGGAGTCATAGTTGATGAAAACGGACAGTTGGAATAGCCAAACAGTTAAATAGTTGAGTAGTTTAAATAGTTGAATTAATTAATAGTGAATTTAGTTTCAGGCAGTAGAAACAGTTGGAGGGAGTCATAGTTGATGAAAACGGACAGATGGAATAGCCAAACAGTTAAATAGTTGAGCAGATTAAATAGTTGAGTAGTTTAAATAGTTGAATTAATTAAAAGTTAATTCTTTTAGTGAGGACTTTTATTTTAAAACAGTTTCAGGCTGTAGAAACAGTTGGAGGGATTCATAGTTGATGACAACTGACAGTTAAAATGGCTGAACAGTTAAATAGGCCTAGTTGAGCAGTTAATAGTTGAGCAGTTTAAATAGATGAGTAGTTTAAATAGTTGAATTAATTAATAGTGAATTTTGTTTCAGGCAGTAGAAACAATTGGAGGGGGTCATAGTTGATGCAAACGGACAGTTGGAATAGCCAAACAGTTAAATAGTTGAGTAGTTTAAATAGTTGAATATATTAATAGTGAATTTAGTTTCAGGCAGTAGAAACAGTTGGAGGGAGTCATAGTTGATGAAAACGGACAGTTGGAATAGCCAAACAGTTAAATGAGTATGAATAGTTGAATAGTTTAAATAGTTGATGACAACTGACAGGCTGAGTAGTTTAAATGGTTGAACGATTTGATAGTGAATTATGGTAGTGAGGATTTTTATTTTGAAACAGTTTTGGGCACAGGGAACAGTTGAGCAGGATCTGTAGTCTTATCAGAGCCAGACTGCATGGTTAAAAGTCTGAGAGAGAGAGTTCTGGCATACAGTACCATTCTAGAAGCCTGAGAGTTCTGGCATAGGATTCTAAAAGCCTGGGAGAGAGAGTTCTGGCATAGGATTCTAATCGGTGATGTCATAATCACAATGTTAAGTCTATGGGAAAATTTTGATAGTTTTAATTAAATAGTTTAAAAAGTATAAAAGTTTCAAAGTTGAACAATATATAGCTGAAGTCACCTAAGTGAGATCTACGCGACACAGTTTGAATGAAATTTCAAAGTTAAACCGTTGAAGCCGCATTAAACGCACAAAAAGCGTTAGAAGAAGAATAATAAGAATAGTTGGAATAACAATAGAGTGCATTTTTCATGCACTCTAACTAGAGAAAGCAATTCCAGGGAATTACGAGTGCATGAAAATTGAGACAAAGATAGAGGTGAAGTAGAGAAAAGGTTGAGGGGAGTCATAGTTGGTGACAATTAACAGTTGGAATGAGCAAAAAGTTAAACAGTTGAGTAGTTCAAATAGTTGAGCTATTTAATAGAGAATTAACGGTGAGGACTTTTATTTTGAAACAGTTGTGGGCAGAGGAAACTGTTGGTGGGATACATAGCTGATGACAACTGTAATTCGGAATGGCTAAAGAGTTAAATAGTTGCATAGTTTAAATAGTTACATTATTAAATACGGAATTATGACACTGATGACTTATTTTGAAACAGTTGTGGGCAGAGGAAAAAGGTGGTGGGAGTCATAGTTGAAGACAACTGGCAGTTAAAATGGCTGAACAGTTGATTAATTGAGCAGTTTAAATGTTTAATTATTTAATTGTGAATAATTGTAGTAAGGACTTTCATTAAGAAACAGTTTCAGGCAGTAAAAACAGTTGGAGGGAGTCATAGTTGATGACAACTGACAGTAATAATGGCTGAACAGTTAAATAGTTGAATTATGTAATAGTGAATTATTTGAGTGAGGACTTTTATTTTGACACAGTTTCAGGCAGTAGAAACAGTTGGAGGGAGTCATATTTGATGAAAACGGACAGTTGGAATAGCCAAACAGTTAAATAGTTGAGTAGTTTAAATAGTTGAATTAATTAATAGGCGAGTGAATTTAGTTTCAGGCAGTAGAAACAGTTGGAGGGAGTGATAGTTGATGAAAACTGAAAGTTGGAATAGCCAAATAGTTAAATAGTTGAGTAGTTTAAATAGTTGAAATAATTAATAGTGAATTTAGTTTCAGGCGGTAAACAGTTGGAGGGAGTCATAGTTGATGAAAACGGACAGTTGGAATAGCCAGACAGTTAAATAGTTGAGTAGTTTAAATAGTTGAAATAATTAATAGTGAATTTAGTTTCAGGCAGTAAACAGTTGGAGGGAGTCATAGTTGATGAAACGGAGAGTTGGAATAGCCAAACAGTTAAATAGTTGATTATAAATAGTTGAGTAGTTTAAATAGTTGATGACAACTGACAGTTAAAATGGCTGAACAGTTAAATAGTTGAGTAGTTTAAATAGTTGAATTATTTAATAGTGAATTTAGTTTCAGGCAGTAGAAACAGTTGGAAGTAGTCATAGTTGATGAAAACGGACAGTTCGAATAGCCAAACAGTTCAATAGTTGAGTATAAATAGTTCAGTAGTTTAAATAGTTGATGACAACTGACAGTTAAAATGGCTGAACAGTTAAATAGTTGAGTAGTTTAAATAGTTGAATTATTTAATAGTGAATTTAGTTTCAGGCAGTAAAAACAGTTGGAGGGAGTCATAGTTGATGAAAACGGTCAGTTGGAACAGCTAAACAGTTAAATAGTTGCGTAGTTTAAATAGTTGAGTAGTTTAAATAGTTGAATTAATTAATAGTGAATTCAGTTTCAGGCAGTAGAAACAGGTGGAGGGAGTCATAGTTGATCAAAACTGACAGTTTGAATAGCCAAACAGTTAAATAGTTGAGTAGTTTAAATAGTTGATGACAACTGACAGTTAAAATGGCAGAACAGTTAAATAGTTGAGTAGTTTAAATGGTTGAACGATTTGATAGTGAATTATGGTAGTGAGGACTTTTATTTTGAAACAGTTGTGGGCAGAGGAAACTGTTGGTGGGATACATAGCTGATGACAACTGTAATTCGGAATGGCTAAAGAGTTAAATAGTTGCATAGTTTAAATAGTTACATTATTAAATACGGAATAAGGACACTAATGACTTATTTTGAAACAGTTGTGGACAGAGGAAATAGGTGGTGGGAGTCATAGTTGAAGACAACTGGCAGTTAAAATGGCTGAACAGTTGATTAATTGAGCAGTTTAAATGTTTAATTCTTTAATTGTGAATAATTGTAGTAAGGACTTTCATTATGAAACAGTTTTAGGCAGTAGAAACAGTTGGAGGGAGTCATAGTTGATGACAGCTGACAGTTAGAATGGATGAAAAGTTAAATAGTTGAACATTTTAAATAGTTGAATTAATTAATAGTGAATTATTTGAGTGAGGACTTTTATTTTGAAAAGTTTCAGGCAGTAAAAACAGTTGGAGGGAATCATAGTTGATGAAAACGGACAGTTGGAATAGCCAAACACTTAATAGTTGAGCAGTTAATAGTTGAGCAGTTTAAATAGATGAGTAGTTTAAATAGTTGAATAAATTAATAGTGAATTATTTTAGTGAAGACTTTTATTTGGAAACAGTTTCAGGCAGTAGAAACAGTTGGAGGGAGTCATAGTTGATGAAAACGGAAAGTTGGAATAGCCAAACAGTTAAATAGTTGAGTAGTTTAAATAGTTGAATGAATTAATAGTGAATTTAGTTTCAGGCAGTAGAAACAGTTGGAGGGAGTCATAGTTGATGCAAACTGACAGTTGGAATAGCCAAACAGTTAAATAGTTGAGTAGTTTAAATAGTTGAATTAATTAATAGTGAATTTAGTTTCAGGCAGTAGAAACAGTTGGAGGGAGTCATAGTTGATGAAAACGGAGAGTTGGAATAGCCAAACAGTTAAATAGTTGAGTATAAATAGTTGAGTAGTTTAGATAGTTGATGACAACTGACAGTTAAAATGGCTGAACAGTTAAATAGTTGAGTAGTTTAAATGGTTGAATGATTTGATAGTGAATTATGGTAGTGAGGATTTTTATTTTGAAACAGTTTTGGGCACAGGGAACAGTTGAATAGGATCTGTAGTCTTATTAGAGCCAGACTTTATGCGTAAAAGCCTGAGAGAGAGAGTTCTGGCATACAGTAGGATTCTAGAAGCCTTAGAGTTCTGGGATAGGATTCTAAAAGCCTGGGAGAGAGAGTTCTGGCATAGGATTCTAATCGGTGATGTCATAATCATAATGTTAAGTCTATGGGGAAATTTTGATAGTTTTAATTAAATAGTTTAAAAAGTATAAAAGTTACAAAGTTGAAAAATACATGTCTCCAGTCACCTAAGTAAGATCTACGCGACACAGTTTGAATGAAGTTTCAAAGTTAAACCGTTGAAGCCGCATTAAACGCACAAAAAGCGTTAGAAGAATAAGAATAACTAGAGAAAGCAATTCCAGGGAATTACGAGTGCATGAAAATTGAGACAAAGATAGAGGTGAAGTAGAGAAAAGGTTGAGGGGAGTCATAGTTGATGACAATTAACAGTTGGAATGAGCAAAAAGTTAAACAGTTGAGTAGTTCAAATAGTTGAGCTATTTAATAGAGAATTATTGTGTGAGAACTTTTATTTTTAAAAAGTTGTGCGCAGAGGTAACTGTTGGTGGGATACATAGCTGATGACAACTGTAATTCGGAATGGGAAAAGAGTTAAATAGTTGCATAGTTTAATAGTTAGGCCTACATTATTAAATACGGAATTAGGACACTGATGACTTATTTTGAAACAGTTGTGGGCAGAGGAAATAGGTGGTGGGAGTCATAGTTGAAGACAACTGGCAGTTAAAACAGTTGATTAATTGAGCTGTTTAAATGTTTAATTCTTTAATTGTGAATAATTGTAGTAAGGACTTTAGAATGGCTGAAAAGTTAAATAGTTGAATAGTTTAAATTGTTGAATTAATTAATAGTGAATTATTTGAGTGATGACTTTTATTTTGAAACAGTTTCAGGCAGTAAAAACAGTTGAAGGGAATCATAGTTGATGAAAACGGACAGTTGGAATAGCCAAACACTTAATAGTTGAGCAGTTAATAGTTGAGCAGTTTAAATAGATGAGTAGTTTAAATAGTTGAATTAATTAATAGTGAATTCTTTTAGTGAAGACTTTTATTTTGAAACAGTTTCAGGCAGTAGAAACAGTTGGAGGGAGTCATAGTTGATGCAAACTGACAGTTGGAATAGCCAAACAGTTAAATAGTTGAGTAGTTTAAATAGTTGAGTAGTTTAAATAGTTGAATTAATTAATAGTGAATTTAGTTTCAGGCAGTAGAAACAGTTGGAGGGAGTCATAGTTGATGAAAACAAACAGTTGGAATAGCCAAACAGTTAAATAGTTGAGTAGTTTAAATAGTTGAATTAATTAACAGTGAATTTAGTTTCAGGCAGTAGAAACAGTTGGAGGGAGTCATAGTTGATGAAAACAGACAGTTTGAATAGCCAAACAGTTAAATAGTTGAATAGTTTAAATAGTTGAGTAGCTTAAACAGTTGATGACAACTGACAGTTAAAATGGCTGAACAGTTAAATAGTTGAGTAGTTTAAATGGTTGAACGATATGATAGTGAATTATGGTAATGAGGATTTTTATTTTGAAACAGTTTTGGGCACAGGGAACAGTTGAGCAGGATCTGTAGTCTTATTAGAGCCAGCCTGAGAGAGAGAGAGAGAGTTCTGGGATACAGTAGGATTCTAGAAGCCTGAGAGTTCTGGCATAGGATTCTAAAAGCCTGGGAGAGAGAGTTCTGGCATAGGATTCTAATCGAATTGTGATGTCATAATCACAATGTTAAGTCTATGGGGAAATTTTGATAGTTTTAATTAAATAGTTTAAAAAGTATAAAAGTTACAAAGTTGAAAAATACATGTCTCCAGTCACCTAAGTAAGATCTACGCGACACAGTTTGAATGAAGTTTCAAAGTTAAACCGTTGAAGCCGCATTAAACGCACAAAAAGCGTTAGAAGAAGAATAAGAACTATGATAAGAATAAGTGGAATAACAGTAGAGTGCATTTTTCATGCACTCTAACTAGAGAAAGCAATTCCAGGGAATTACGAGTGCATGAAAAATGAAGCATTTCTGCTCAGTAAAATACCGTAGATAATGTTTCAAATATCATTCAAGCACAAAGATAGAAGAGAAGTAGAGAAAAGGTTGATGGGTCATAGTGATGACAATTAAAAGTTGTAATGGTTAAAAAGTTTAACAGTTGAGCAGTTCAAATAGTTGAGCTATGACAACTGTAATTCGGAATGGCTGAACAGTTAAATAGTTGCGTAGTTTTTAGTTAAATTATTAAATATGAAATGATGGTACCAATGACTTATTTTGAAACAGTCGTGGGCAGAGGAAACAGGTGGTGGGAGTCATAGTTGATGACAACTAGCAAGTGAAATGGCTGAACAGTTAAATAGTTGAGTAGTTTAAATAGTTGAATTAATTAGTAAATTATTTTAGTGAGGACTTATTTTGAAACAGTTTTGGGGCGGAGGAAACAGTTGGTGGGAGTCTTAATTGATGAAAGCTGACAGTTGAAATAGCCAAACAGTTAAATAGTTGAGAAGTTTAAATGGTTGAAATAATTAATAGTGAATTATTTTAGTGAGGACTTTTATTTTGAAACAGTTTCAGGCAGTAGAAACAGTTGGAGGGAGTAGTTGATGAAAGCTGACAGTTGGAATAGCCAAACAGTTAAATAGTTGAGTATAAATAGTTAAATAGTTGAAATAGTTGAGTAGTTTAAATAGTTGATGACAACTGACAGTTAAAATGTCTGAACAGTTAAATAGTTGAGTAGTTTAAATAGTTGAATTATTTAATAGTGAATTTAGTTTCAGGCAGTAGAAACAGTTGGAGGGAGTCATAGTTGATGAAAACGGACAGTTGGAATAGCCAAACAGTTAAATCGTTGAGTATAAATAGTTGAGTAGTTTAAATAGTTGATGACAACTGACAGTTAAAATTGCTGAACAGTTAAATAGTTGAGTAGTTTAAATGGTTGAATGATTTGATAGTGAATTATGGTAGTGAGGATTTTTATTTTGAAACAGTTTTGGGCACGGGGAACAGTTGAATAGGATCTGTAGTCTTATTAGAGCCAGACTTTATGCTTAAAAGCCTGAGAGAGAGAGTTCTGGCATACAGTAGAATTCTAGAAGCCTGAGAGTTCTGGGATAGGATTCTAAAAGCCTGGGAGAGAGAGTTCTGGCATAGGATTCTAATCGGTGATGTCATAATCACAATGTTAAGTCTATGGGGAAATTTTGATAGTTTTAATTAAATAGTTTAAAAAGTATAAAAGTTACAAAGTTGAAAAATACATGTCTCAAGTCACCTAAGTAAGATCTACGCGACACAGTTTGAATGAAGTTTCAAAGTTAAACCGTTGAAGCCGCATTAAACGCACAAAAAGCGTTAGAAGAAGAATAAGAACTATAATAAGAATAAGTGGAATAACAGTAGAGTGCATTTTTCATGCACTCTAACTAGAGAAAGCAATTCCAGGGAATTACGAGTGCATGAAAAATGAAGCATTTCTGCTCAGTAAAATACCGTAGATAATGTTTCAAATATCATTCAAGCACAAAGATAGAAGAGAAGTAGAGTAAAGGTTGATGGGTCATAGTTGATGACAATTAAAAGTTGTAATGGTTAAAAAGTTTAACAGTTGAGCAGTTCAAATAGTTGAGCTATGACAACTGTAATTCGGAATGGCTGAACAGTTAAATAGTTGCATAGTTTTTAGTTAAATTATTAAATATGAAATGATGGTACCAATGACTTATTTTGAAACAGTCGTGGGCAGAGGAAACAGGTGGTGGGAGTCATAGTTGATGACAACTAGCAAGTGAAATGGCTGAACAGTTAAATAGTTGAGTAGTTTAAATAGTTGAATTAATTTGTAAATTATTTTAGTGAGGACTTATTTTGAAACAGTTTTGGGGCGGAGGAAACAGTTGGTGGGAGTCTTAATTGATGAAAGCTGACAGTTGAAATAGCCAAACAGTTAAATAGTTGAGAAGTTTAAATAGTTGAAATAATTAATAGTGAATTATTTTAGTGAGGACTTTTATTTTGAAACAGTTTCAGGCAGTAGAAACAGTTGGAGGGAGTCATAGTTGATGACAACTGACAGTTAAAATGGCTGAACAGTTAATTAGTTGAGTAGTTTAAATAGTTGAATTCATTAATAGTGAATTTAGTTTCAGGCAGTAGAAACAGTTGGAGGGAGTCATAGTTGATGAAAGCTGACAGTTGGAATAGCCAAACATTTAAATAGTTGAGTAGTTGAAATAGTTGATGACAACTGACAGTTAAAATGGCTGAACAGTTAAATAGTTGAGTAGTTTAAATGGTTGAACGATTTGATAGTGAATTATAGTGAGGATTTTTAGCTTGAAACAGTTTTGGGCACAGGGAACAGTTGAGCAGGATCTGTAGTCTTATCAGAGCCAGACTGCATGCTTAAGAGCCTGAGAGAGAGAGTTCTGGCATACAGTAGGATTCTAGAAGCCTGAGAGTTCTGGCATAGGATTCTAAAAGCCTGGGAGAGAGATTTCTGGCATAGGATTCTAATCGGTGATGTCATAATCATAATGTTAAGTCTATGGGGAAATTTTGATAGTTTTAATTAAATAGTTTAAAAAGTATAAAAGTTACAAAGTTGAAAAATACATGTCTCCAGTCACCTAAGTAAGATCTACGCGACACAGTTTGAATGAAGTTTCAAAGTTAAACCGTTGAAGCCGCATTAAACGCACAAAAAGCGTTAGAAGAAGAATAAGAACTATAATAAGAACTAGAGAAAGCAATTCCAGGGAATTACGAGTGCATGAAAATTGAGACAAAGATAGAGGTGAAGTAGAGAAAAGGTTGAGGGGAGTCATAGTTGATGACGATTAACAGTTGGAATGAGCAAAAAGTTAAACAGTTGAGTAGTTCAAATAGTTGAGCTGTTTAATAGAGAATTATTGTGTGAGGACTTTTATTTTGAAACAGTTGTATTTGAGGAAACTCTTGGTGGGATACATAGCTGATGACAACTGTAATTCGGAATGGCTAAAGAGTTAAATAGTTGCATAGTTTAAATAGTTAAATTATTAAATACGGATTTATGGCACTGATGACTTATTTTGAAAAAGTTGTGGGCAGAGGAAATATGTGGTGGGAGTCATAGTTGAAGACAACTGGCAGTTAAAATGGCTGAACAGTTGATTAATTGAGCAGTTTAAATGTTTATTCTTTAATTATGAATAATTGTAGTAAGGACTTTCATTAAGACACAGTTTCAGGCAGTAGAAACAGTTGGAGGGAGTCAAACAGTTAAATAGTTGAGTAGTTTAAATAGTTGAATTAATTAATAGTGAATTTAGTTTCAGGCAGTAGAAACAGTTGGAGGGAGTCATAGCTGATGAAAACGGACAGTTGGAATAGCCAAACAGTTAAATAGTTGAGTAGTTTAAATAGTTGAATTAATTAATAGTGAATTTAGTTTCAGGCAGTAGAAACAGTTGGAGGGATTCATAGTTGATGAAAACGGACAGTTGGAATAGCCAAACAGTTAAATAGTTGAGTAGTTTAAATAGTTAGTTGATGAAAACAGACAGTTGGAATAGCCAAACAGTTAAATAGTTGAGTAGTTTAAATAGTTGAATTGATTAATAGTGAATTTAGTTTCAGGCAGTAGAAACAGTTGGAGGGAGTCATAGTTGATGAAAACTGACAGTTTGAATAGCCAAACAGTTAAATAGTTGAATATTTTAAATAGTTGAGTAACTTAAACAGTTGATGACAACTGACAGGTAAAATGGCTGAACAGTTAAATAGTTGAGTAGTTTAAATGGTTGAACGATTTGATAGTGAATTATGTTAGTGAGGATTTTTATTTTGAAACAGTTTTGGGCACAGAGAACAGTTGAATAGGATCTGTAGTCTTATTAGAGCCAGACTGCATGCTTAAAAGCCTGAGAGAGAGAGAGTTCTGGCATACAGTAGGATTCTAGAAGCCTGAGAGTTCTGGCATAGGATTCTAAAAGCCTGGGAGAGAGATTTCTGGCATAGGATTCTAATCGGTGATGTCATAATCACAATGTTAAGTCTATGGGGAAATTTTGATAGTTTTAATTAAATAGTTTAAAAAGTATAAAAGTTTCAAAGTTGAACAATATATAGCTGAAGTCACCTAAGTGAGATCTACGCAACACAGTTTGAATGAAGTTTCAAAGTTAAACCGTTGAAGCCGCATTAAACGCATAAATTCGTTAGAAGAAAAATAATAAGAATAGTTGGAAGAACAATAGAGTGCATTTTTCCTGCACTCTAACTAGAGAAAGCAATTCCAGGGAATTACGAGTGCATGAAAATTGAGACAAAGATAGAGGTGAAGTAGAGAAAAGGTTGAGGGGAGTCATAGTTGATGACAATTAACAGTTTGAATGAGCAAAAAGTTAAACAGTTGAGTAGTTCAAATAGTTGAGCTATTTAATAGAGAATTATTGTGTGAGGACTTTTATTTTGAAACAGTTGTGGGCAGAGGAAACTGTTGGTGGGATACATAGCTGATGACAACTGTAATTCGGAATGGCTAAAATAGTTAAATAGTTGCATAGTTTAAATAGTTACATTATTAAATACGGAATTAGGACACTGATGACTTATTTTGAAACAGTTGTGGGCAGAGGAAATAGGTGGTGGGAGTCATATTTGAAGACAACTGGCAGTTAGAATGTCTGAACAGTTAAATAGTTGAATTGTTTAAAGGTAGGGTATGGAATTAGCTTTGTTGGCCATTTTTGCAAAATCACTTGAAATCCTATTCCTAACCCACTTATAGCCACTAAGTTGGAAGCACTGAAATGGAAATTAAACACGTCAATCATCTGCGGAACGGGCAGGGCTCGAAAAACTCCAGCCAATAGTATTCCTCACCCCATACCATCATTTCACAGCTTGTTCGTCAATCTAACGTCTTCCTCTTCCTCCTCCCCACCGCGCGCGACCCTTTCGAAAGCTGGTGACCGCGAGTCAGTGCTGAAACTAAACCAACTGCCTGCTGCTGCACGTCCATGTTCCCCTCTTGTTGTATGTGTCACTTCATTTCTATACAAACTAAGGCAGCGGATACCTACGGAAACTCAATCACCCACGCAATAAATAAGCTATGTAGCAAAAATTACATTTTACCGTGACACGAAGAGTGTTGTAAACATGAAATCGAAACTTAACAGCTTGGAGCTACAGTGGAATAGGCGAACCAACGGGCCAGCACTAAACTCGGATATTTCAGGAGATAATCGCACTGGTAAGAACAAACCAGATTCTCTTCAAATATACACACCTATGGCTACTGAACCATATGTACTACAACCCTTTGGAGGTGAATAAAGAATGTAATTGGGGAAGTTGATGTGAGTGATTGTATGGAGACTAGCTCATAGTGCTGTAGACGCCAGGCTGGCATTTCATTTAGCTCTCGCGCTGCGCATTTGAATTGTCGCTCGTGCATGGAGGGCGGGACTTGAGGTTGTATATGTTCAAACTCTGCCGTCCGTTTTGCGAATCCCGTACCCAACCTTTAAATAGTTGAATTAATTAATAGTGAATCATTTGAGTGAGGACTTTTATTTTGAAACAGTTTCAGGCAGTAGAAACAGTTGGAGGGAGTCATTGATGCAAACTGACAGTTGGAATAGCCAAACAGTGAAATAGTTGAGTAGTTTAAATAGTTGAATTAATTAATAGTGAATTTAGTTTCAGGCAGTAAAAACAGTTGGAGGGAGTCATAGTTGATGAAAACGGACAGTTGGGACAGCTAAACAGTTAAATAGTTGCGTAGTTTAAATAGTTGAGTAGTTTAAATAGTTGAGTAGTTTAAATAGTTGAATTAATTAATAGTGAATTCAGTTTCAGGCAGTAGAAACAGGTGGAGGGAGTCATAGTTGATGAAAACTGACAGTTTGAATAGCCAAACAGTTAAATAGTTGAGTAGTTTAAATAGTTGATGACAACTGACAGTTAAAATGGCAGAACAGTTAAAAAGTTGAATTAATTAATAGTGAATTTAGTTTGAGGCAGCAGAAAAAGTTGGAGGGAGTCATAGTTGATGAAAATGGACAGTTGGAATAGCCAAACAGTTAAATAGTTGAGTATAAATAGTTGAGTAGTTTAAATAGTTGATGACAACTGACAGTTAAAATGGCTGAACAGTTAAATAGTTGAGTAGTTTAAATAGTTGAATTAATTAAAACAGTTAAATAGTTGAGTATAAATAGTTGAGTAGCCTAGTTTAAATAGTTGATGACAACTGACAGTTAAAATGGCTGAACAGTTAAATAGTTGAGTAGTTTAAATGGTTGAACGATTTGATAGTGAATTATGGTAGTGAGGATTTTTATTTTGAAACAGTTTTGGGCACAGGGAACAGTTGAACAGGATCTGTAGTCTTATCAGAGCCAGACTGTATGCTTAAAAGCCTGAGAGAGAGAGTTCTGGCATACAGTAGGATTCTAGAAGCCTGAGAGTTCTGGGATAGGATTCTAAAAGCCTGGGAGAGAGATTTCTGGCATAGGATTCTAATCGGTGATGTCATAATCATAAGGTTAAGTCTATGGGGAAATTTTGATAGTTTTAATTAAATAGTTTAAAAAGTATAAAAGTTACAAAGTTGAAAAATACATGTCTCCAGTCACCTAAGTAAGATCTACGCGACACAGTTTGAATGAAGTTTCAAAGTTAAACCGTTGAAGCCGCATTAAACGCACAAAAAGCGTTAGAAGAAGAATAAGAATAATAAGAATAAGTGGAATAACAATAGAGTGCATTTTTCATGCACTCTAATAAGTGGAATAACAGTAGAGTGCATTTTTCATGCACTCTAACTAGAGAAAGCAATTCCAGGGAATTACGAGTGCATGAAAATTGAGACAAAGATAGAGGTGAAGTAGAGAAAAGGTTGAGGGGAGTCATAGTTGATGACAATTAACAGTTGGAATGAGCAAAAAGTTAAACAGATGAGTAGTTCAAAGAGTTGAGCTATTTAATAGATAATTATTGTGTGAGGACTTTTATTTTGAAACAGTTGTGGGCAGAGGAAACGGTTGGTGGGATACATAGCTGATGACAACTGTAATTCGGAATGGCTAAAGAGTTAAATAGTTGCATAGTTTAAATAGTTACATTATTAAATACGGAATTATGACACTGATTACTTATTTTGAAACAGTTGTGGGCAGAGGAAATAGGTGGTGCGAGTCATAGTTGAAGACAACTGACAGTTAAAATGGCTGAACAGTTGATTAATTGAGCAGTTCAAATGTTTAATTCTTTAATTGTGAATAATTGTAGTAAGGACTTTCATTAAGAAACAGTTTCAGGCAGTAGAAACAGTTATAGGGAGTCATAGTTGATGACAACTGACAGTTAGAATGGCTGAACAGTTAAATAGTTGAATAGTTTAAATAGTTGAATTAATTAATAGTGAATTATTTGAGTGAGGACTTTTATTTTGAAACAGTTTCAGGCAGTAGAAACAGTTCGAGGGAGTCATAGTTGATGAAAACGGACGGTTGGAATAGCCAAACACTTAGGCGGGGATCACATTAGCCAGCGGCAGCGGCAAGCGTAACGCAAAGCTCAGACCATAATAATAAATCTAAACATTCTATCTCGTTCCTAAGTTCAATATTTGTTGCTACATCCTTAGACAAATCTGATTGGTTAAAATACCTAAACATTCCAAAACTGACTGTGATGAGCCGAGCGTTGCGCTTCAAAGTTGAACCAAGTTCAACTCTCAGTTTGCTCAACGCTAGCGTTACACCAGCGTTGTCACCGTTCCGCTGCCGAACCATAGAGAACAATAGGAAACCTGCCGCTTGCCGCTGGCTAGTGTGATCCCCGCCTTAATAGTTGAGCAGTTTAAATAGATGAGTAGTTTAAATAGTTGAATTAATTAATAGGCTAGTGAATTATTTTAGTGAAGACTTTTATTTTGAAACAGTTTCATGCAGTAGAAACAGTTTGAGGGAGTCATAGTTGATGCAAACTGACAGTTGGAATAGCCAAACAGTTAAATAGTTGAGTAGTTTAAATAGTTGAATTAATTAATAGTGAATTTAGTTTCAGGCAGTAGAAACAGTTGGAGGGAGTCATAGTTGATGAAAACTGATAGTTTGAATAGCCAAACAGTTAAATAGTTTAAGAAGTTTAAATAGTTGATGACAACTGACAGTTAAAATGGCTGAACAGTTAAATAGTTGAGTAGTTTAAATGGTTGAACGATTTGATAGTGAATTATGGTAGTGAGGATTTTTATTTTGAAACAGTTTTGGGCACAGGGAACAGTTGAACAGGATCTGTAGTCTTATCAGAGCCAGACTGTATGCTTAAAAGCCTGAGAGAGAGAGTTCTGGCATACAGTAGGATTCTAGAAGCCTGAGAGTTCTGGGATAGGATTCTAAAAGCCTGGGAGAGAGAGTTCTGGCATAGGATTCTAATCGGTGATGTCATAATCATAATGTTAAGTCTATGGGGAAATTTTGATAGTTTTAATTAAATAGTTTAAAAAGTATAAAAGTTACAAAGTTGAAAAATACATGTCTCCAGTCACCTAAGTAAGATCTACGCGACACAGTTTGAATGAAGTTTCAAAGTTAAACCGTTGAAGCCGCATTAAACGCACAAAAAGCGTTAGAAGAAGAATAAGAACTATAATAAGAACTAGAGAAAGCAATTCCAGGGAATTACGAGTGCATGAAAATTGAGACAAAGATAGAGGTGAAGTAGAGAAAAGGTTGAGGGGAGTCATAGTTGATGACAATTAACAGTTGGAATGAGCAAAAAGTTAAACAGTTGAGTAGTTCAAATAGTTGAGCTATTTAATAGAGAATTATTGTGTGAGGACTTTTATTTTGAAACAGTTGTGGGCAGAGGAAACTGTTGGTGGGATACATAGCTGATGACAACTGTAATTCGGAATGGTTAAATAATTAAATAGTTGCATAGTTTAAATAGTTACATTATTAAATACGGAATTAGGACACTGATGACTTATTTTCAAACAGTTGTGGGCAGAGGAAATAGGTGGTGGGAGTCATAGTTGAAGACAACTGGCAGTTAAAATGGCTGAACAGTTGATTAATTGAGCAGTTTAAATGTTTAATTCTTTAATTGTGAATAATTGTAGTAAGGACCTTCAATATGAAACAGTTTTAGGCAGTAGAAACAGTTGGAGGGAGTCATAGTTGATGACAACTGACAGTTAGAATGGCTGAACAGTTAAACAGTTGAATAGTTTAAATAGTTGAACTAATTAATAGTGAATTATTTTAGTGAAGACTTATTTTGAAACAGTTTCATGCAGTAGAAACAGTTGGAGGGAGTCATAGTTGATGCAAACTGACAGTTGGAATAGCCAAACAGTTAAATAGTTGAGTAGTTTAAATAGTTGAATTAATTAATAGTGAATTTAGTTTCAGGCAGTAGAAACAGTTGGAGGGAGTCATAGTTGATGAAAACGGACAGTTGGAATAGCCAAACAGTTAAATCGTTGAGTATAAATAGTTGAGTAGTTTAAATAGTTGATGACAACTGACAGTTAAAATGGCTGAACAGTTAAATAGTTGAGTAGTTTAAATGGTTGAACGATTTGATAGTGAATTATGGTAGTGAGGATTTTTATTTTGAAACAGTTTTGGGCACAGGGAACAGTTGAACAGGATCTGTAGTCTTATCAGAGCCAGACTGTATGCTTAAAAGCCTGAGAGAGAGAGTTCTGGCATACAGTAGGATTCTAGAAGCCTGAGAGTTCTGGGATAGGATTCTAAAAGCCTGGGAGAGAGAGTTCTGGCATAGGATTCTAATCGGTGATGTCATAATCATAATGTTAAGTCTATGGGGAAATTTTGATAGTTTTAATTAAATAGTTTAAAAAGTATAAAAGTTACAAAGTTGAAAAATACATGTCTCCAGTCACCTAAGTAAGATCTACGCGACACAGTTTGAATGAAGTTTCAAAGTTAAACCGTTGAAGCCGCATTAAACGCACAAAAAGCGTTAGAAGAAGAATAAGAACTATAATAAGAACTAGAGAAAGCAATTCCAGGGAATTACGAGTGCATGAAAATTCAAACATTTCTGCTCAGTAAAATATAGTTAGATAATGTTTCAAATATCATTCAAGCAAAAAGATAGAGGTGAAGTAGAAAAAAGGTTGATGGGAGTCATAGTTGATGACGATTAACAGTTGGAATGGGCAAAAAGTTAAACAGTTGAGTAGTTCAAATAGTTGAGCTAAATGAGTTAAATAGTTGCATAGTTTAAATAGTTAAATTATTAAATACGGAATTATGGCACTGATGACTTATTTTGAAACAGTTGTGGGCAGAGGAAATAGGTGGTGGTAGTCATAGTTGAAGACAACTGGCAGTTAAGATTGCTGAACAGTTGATTAATTAGTTTAAAGTAGTAATAAATGTAGTTAAAGTAGTTTAAATGTTTAATTATTTAATAGTGAATTGTTTTAGTGAGGACTCATATTTTTGAAACAGTTTCAGACAGTAGAAACAGCTGGAGGGAGTCATAGTTGATGCAAACTGACAGTTGGAATAGCCAAACAGTTAAATAGTTGAGTAGTTTAAATAGTTGAATTAATTCATAGTGAATTTAGTTTCAGGCAGTAGAAACAGTTGAAGGGAGTCATAGTTGATGAAAACTGACAGTTGGAATAGCCAAACAGTTAAATAGTTGAGTAGTTGAAATAGTTGAATTAATTAAAAGTGAATTTTAGTTTCAGGCAGTAGAAACAGTTGGAGGGAGTCATAGTTGATGAAAACGGACAGTTGGAATAGCCAAACAGTTAAATAGTTGAGTATAAATAGTTGAGTAGTTTAAATAGTTAAATGGCTGAACAGTTAAATAGTTGAGTAGTTTAAATGGTTGAACGATTTGATAGTGAATTATGGTAGTGAGGACTTTTATTTTGAAACAGTTGTTGGCAGAGGAAACTGTTGGTGGGATACATAGCTGATGACAACTGTAATTCGGAATGGCTAAAGAGTTAAATAGTTGCATAGTTTAAATAGTTACATTATTAAATACGGAATAAGGACACTAATGACTTATTTTGAAACAGTTGTGGACAGAGGAAATAGGTGGTGGGAGTCATAGTTGAAGACAACTGGCAGTTAAAATGGCTGAACAGTTGATTAATTGAGCAGTTTAAATGTTTAATTCTTTAATTGTGAATAATAAGTAAGGACTTTCATTATGAAACAGTTTCAGGCAGTAGAAACAGTTGGAGGGAGTCATAGTTGATGACAGCTGACAGTTAAAATGGATGAAAAGTTAAATAGTTGAACAGTTTAAATAGTTGAATTAATTAATAGTGAATTATTTGAGTGAGGACTTTTATTTTGAAAAGTTTCAGGCAGTAAAAACAGTTGGAGGGAATCATAGTTGATGAAAACGGACAGTTGGAATAGCCAAACACTTAATAGTTGAGCAGTTAATAGTTGAGCAGTTTAAATAGATGAGTAGTTTAAATAGTTGAATAAATTAATAGTGAATTATTTTAGTGAAGACTTTTATTTTGAAACAGTTTCAGGCAGTAGAAACAGTTGGAGGGAGTCATAGTTGATGAAAACGGAAAGTTGGAATAGCCAAACAGTTAAATAGTTGAGTAGTTTAAATAGTTGAATGAATTAATAGTGAATTTAGTTTCAGGCAGTAGAAACAGTTGGAGGGAGTCATAGTTGATGCAAACTGACAGTTGGAATAGCCAAACAGTTAAATAGTTGAGTAGTTTAAATAGTTGAATTAATTAATAGTGAATTTAGTTTCAGGCAGTAGAAACAGTTGGAGGGAGTCATAGTTGATGAAAACGGAGAGTTGGAATAGCCAAACAGTTAAATAGTTGAGTAGGCTATAAATAGTTGAGTAATTTAAATAGTTGATGACAACTGACAGTTAAAATGGCTGAACAGTTAAATAGTTGAGTAGTTTAAATGGTTGAATGATTTGATAGTGAATTATGGTAGTGAGGATTTTTATTTTGAAACAGTTTTGGGCACAGGGAACAGTTGAATAGGATCTGTAGTCTTATTAGAGCCAGACTTTATGCTTAAAAGCCTGAGAGAGAGAGTTCTGGCATACAGTAGGATTCTAGAAGCCTTAGAGTTCTGGGATAGGATTCTAAAAGCCTGGGAGAGAGAGTTCTGGCATAGGATTCTAATCGGTGATGTCATAATCATAATGTTAAGTCTATGGGGAAATTTTGATAGTTTTAATTAAATAGTTTAAAAAGTATAAAAGTTACAAAGTTGAAAAATACATGTCTCCAGTCACCTAAGTAAGATCTACGCGACACAGTTTGAATGAAGTTTCAAAGTTAAACCGTTGAAGCCGCATTAAACGCACAAAAAGCGTTAGAAGAATAAGAATAATAAGAATAATTGGAATAACAATAGAGTGCATTTTTCATGCACTCTAATAAGTGGAATAACAGTAGAGTGCATTTTTCATGCACTCTAACTAGAGAAAGCAATTCCAGGGAATTACGAGTGCATGAAAATTGAGACAAAGATAGAGGTGAAGTAGAGAAAAGGTTGAGGGGAGTCATAGTTGATGACAATTAACAGTTGGAATGAGCAAAAAGTTAAACAGTTGAGTAGTTCAAATAGTTGAGCTATTTAATAGAGAATTATTGTGTGAGGACTTTTATTTTGAAACAGTTGTGGGCAGAGGAAACTGTTGGTGGGATACATAGCTGATGACAACTGTAATTCGGAATGGCTAAAAGAGTTAAATAGTTGCATAGTTTAAATAGTTACATTATTAAATACGGAATTAGGACACTGATGACTTATTTTGAAACAGTTGTGGGCAGAGGAAATAGGTGGTGGGAGTCATATTTGAAGACAACTGGCAGTTAGAATGTCTGAACAGTTAAATAGTTGAATTGTTTAAATAGTTGAATTAATTAATAGTGAATCATTTGAGTGAGGACTTTTATTTTGAAACAGTTTCAGGCAGTAGAAACAGTTGGAGGGAGTCATTGATGCAAACTGACAGTTGGAATAGCCAAACAGTGAAATAGTTGAGTAGTTTAAATAGTTGAATTAATTAATAGTGAATTTAGTTTCAGGCAGTAAAAACAGTTGGAGGGAGTCATAGTTGATGAAAACGGACAGTTGGAACAGCTAAACAGTTAAATAGTTGCGTAGTTTAAATAGTTGAGTAGTTTAAATAGTTGAATTAATTAATAGTGAATTCAGTTTCTGGCAGTAGAAACAGGTGGAGGGAGTCATAGTTGATGAAAACTGACAGTTTGAATAGCCAAACAGTTAAATAGTTGAGTAGTTTAAATAGTTGATGACAACTGACAGTTAAAATGGCAGAACAGTTAAAAAGTTGAATTAATTAATAGTGAATTTAGTTTGAGGCAACAGAAAAAGTTGGAGGGAGTCATAGTTGATGAAAACGGACAGTTGGAATAGCCAAACAGTTAAATAGTTGAGTATAAATAGTTGAGTAGTTTAAATAGTTAATGACAACTGACAGTTAAAATGGCTGAAAAGTTAAATAGTTGAGTAGTTTAAATGGTTGAACGATTTGATAGTGAATTATGGTAGTGAGGACTTTTATTTTGAAACAGTTGTGGGCAGAGGAAACTGTTGGTGGGATACATAGCTGATGACAACTGTAATTCGGAATGGCTAAAGAGTTAAATAGTTGCATAGTTTAAATAGTTACATTATTAAATACGGAATAAGGACACTAATGACTTATTTTGAAACAGTTGTGGACAGAGGAAATAGGTGGTGGGAGTCATAGTTGAAGACAACTGGCAGTTAAAATGGCTGAACAGTTGATTAATTGAGCAGTTTAAATGTTTAATTTTTTAATTGTGAATAATTGTAGTAAGGACTTTCATTATGAAACAGTTTCAGGCAGTAGAAACAGTTGGAGGGAGTCATAGTTGATGACAGCTGACAGTTAAAATGGATGAAAAGTTAAATAGTTGAAGAGTTTAAATAGTTGAATTAATTAATAGTGAATTATTTGAGTGAGGACTTTTATTTTGAAAAGTTTCAGGCAGTAAAAACAGTTGGAGGGAATCATAGTTGATGAAAACGGACAGTTGGAATAGCCAAACACTTAATAGTTGAGCAGTTAATAGTTGAGCAGTTTAAATAGATGAGTAGTTTAAATAGTTGAATAAATTAATAGTGAATTATTTTAGTGAAGACTTTTATTTTGAAACAGTTTCAGGCAGTAGAAACAGTTGGAGGGAGTCATAGTTGATGAAAACGGAAAGTTGGAATAGCCAAACAGTTAAATAGTTGAGTAGTTTAAATAGTTGAATGAATTAATAGTGAATTTAGTTTCAGGCAGTAGAAACAGTTGGAGGGAGTCATAGTTGATGAAAACGGAGAGTTGGAATAGCCAAACAGTTAAATAGTTGAGTATAAATAGTTGAGTAGTTTAAATAGTTGATGACAACTGACAGTTAAAATGGCTGAACAGTTAAATAGTTGAGTAGTTTAAATGGTTGAACGATTTGATAGTGAATTATGGTAGTGAGGATTTTTATTTTGAAACAGTTTTGGGCACAGGGAACAGTTGAACAGGATCTGTAGTCTTATCAGAGCCAGACTGTATGCTTAAAAGCCTGAGAGAGAGAGTTCTGGCATACAGTAGGATTCTAGAAGCCTGAGAGTTCTGGGATAGGATTCTAAAAGCCTGGGAGAGAGATTTCTGGCATAGGATTCTAATCGGTGATGTCATAATCATAATGTTAAGTCTATGGGGAAATTTTGATAGTTTTAATTAAATAGTTTAAAAAGTATAAAAGTTACAAAGTTGAAAAATACATGTCTCCAGTCACCCAAGTAAGATCTACGCGACACAGTTTGAATGAAGTTTCAAAGTTAAACCGTTGAAGCCGCATTAAACGCACAAAAAGCGTTAGAAGAAGAATAAGAACTATAACTAGAGAAAGCAATTCCAGGGAATTACGAGTGCATGAAAATTGTGACAAAGATAGAGGTGAAGTAGAGAAAAGGTTGAGGGGAGTCATAGTTGATGACAATTAACAGTTGGAATGAGCAAAAAGTTAAACAGTTGAGTAGTTCAAATAGTTGAGCTATTTAATAGAGAATTATTGTGTGAGGACTTTTATTTTGAAACAGTTGTGGGCAGAGGAAACTGTTGGTGGGATACATAGCTGATGACAACTGTAATTCGGAATGGCTAAAAGAGTTAAATAGTTGCATAGTTTAAATAGTTACATTATTAAATACGGAATTAGGACACTGATGACTTATTTTGAAACAGTTGTGGGCAGAGGAAATAGGTGGTGGGAGTCATAGTTGAAGACAACTGGCAGTTAAAATGGCTGAACAGTTGATTAATTGAGCAGTTTAAATGTTTAATTCTTTAATTGTGAATAATTGTAGTAAGGACTTTCATTATGAAACAGTTTCAGGCAGTAGAAACAGTTGGAGGGAGTCATAGTTGATGACAGCTGACAGTTAAAATGGATGAAAAGTTAAATAGTTGAACAGTTTAAATAGTTGAATTAATTAATAGTGAATTATTTGAGTGAGGACTTTTATTTTGAAAAGTTTCAGGCAGTAAAAACCGTTGGAGGGAATCATAGTTGATGTAAACGGACAGTTGGAATAGCCAAACACTTAATAGTTGAGCAGTTTAAATAGATGAGTAGTTTAAATAGTTGAATAAATTAATAGTGAATTATTTTAGTGAAGACTTTTATTTTGAAACAGTTTCAGGCAGTAGAAACAGTTGGAGGGAGTCATAGTTGATGAAAACGGAAAGTTGGAATAGCCAAACAGTTAAATAGTTGAGTAGTTTAAATAGTTGAATGAATTAATAGTGAATTTAGTTTCAGGCAGTAGAAACAGTTGGAGGGAGTCATAGTTGATGCAAACTGACAGTTGGAATAGCCAAACAGTTAAATAGTTGAGTAGTTTAAATAGTTGAATTAATTAATAGTGAACTTAGTTTCAGGCAGTAGAAACAGTTGGAGGGAGTCATAGTTGATGAAAACGGAGAGTTGGAATAGCCAAACAGTTAAATAGTTGAGTATAAATAGTTGAGTAGTTTAAATAGTTGATGACAACTGACAGTTAAAATGGCTGAACAGTTAAATAGTTGAGTAGTTTAAATGGTTGAATGATTTGATAGTGAATTATGGTAGTGAGGATTTTTATTTTGAAACAGTTTTGGGCACAGGGAACAGTTGAATAGGATCTGTAGTCTTATTAGAGCCAGACTTTATGCTTAAAAGCCTGAGAGAGAGAGTTCTGGCATACAGTAGGATTCTAGAAGCCTTAGAGTTCTGGGATAGGATTCTAAAAGCCTGGGAGAGAGAGTTCTGGCATAGGATTCTAATCGGTGATGTCATAATCATAATGTTAAGTCTATGGGGAAATTTTGATAGTTTTAATTAAATAGTTTAAAAAGTATAAAAGTTACAAAGTTGAAAAATACATGTCTCCAGTCACCTAAGTAAGATCTACGCGACACAGTTTGAATGAAGTTTCAAAGTTAAACCGTTGAAGCCGCATTAAACGCACAAAAAGCGTTAGAAGAAGAATAAGAACTATAATAAGAACTAGAGAAAGCAATTCCAGGGAATTACGAGTGCATGAAAATTGAGACAAAGATAGAGGTGAAGTAGAGAAAAGGTTGAGGGGAGTCATAATTGATGACAATTAACAGTTTGAATGAGCAAAAAGTTAAACAGTTGAGTAGTTCAAATAGTTGAGCTATTTAATAGAGAATTATTGTGTGAGGACTTTTACTTTGAAACAGTTTCAGGCAGTAGAAACAGTTGGAGGGAGTCATAGTTGATGACAACTGACAGTTAGAATGGCTGAACAGTTAAATAGTTGAATTAATTAATAGTGAATTATTTGAGTGAGGACTTTTATTTTGAAACAGTTTCAGGCAGTAGATACAGTTGGAGGGAGTCATAGTTGATGAAAACGGACAGTTGGAATAGCCAAACACTTAATAGTTGAGCAGTTTAAATAGTTGAATTAATTCATAGTGAATTATTTCAGTGAAGACTTTTATTTTGAAACAGTTTCAAGCAGTAGAAACAGTTGGAGGGAGTCATAGTTGATGAACACGGACAGTTGGAATAGCCAAACAGTTAAATAGTTGAGTATAAATAGTTGA
Organism: Sardina pilchardus; assembly: GCF_963854185.1. Classification (NCBI taxonomy): domain Eukaryota; kingdom Metazoa; phylum Chordata; class Actinopteri; order Clupeiformes; family Clupeidae; genus Sardina; species Sardina pilchardus. The sequence continues at coordinate 2,857,723 of NC_085008.1, forward strand.
GTAGTTTAAATAGTTGATGACAACTGACAGTTAAAATGGCTGAACAGTTAAATAGTTGAGTAGTTTAAATGGTTGAACGATTTGATAGTGAATTATGGTAGTGAGGATTTTTATTTTGAAACAGTTTTGGGCACAGGGAACAGTTGAACAGGATCTGTAGTCTTATCAGAGCCAGACTGTATGCTTAAAAGCCTGAGAGAGAGAGTTCTGGCATACAGTAGGATTCTAGAAGCCTGAGAGTTCTGGGATAGGATTCTAAAAGCCTGGGAGAGAGATTTCTGGCATAGGATTCTAATCGGTGATGTCATAATCATAAGGTTAAGTCTATGGGGAAATTTTGATAGTTTTAATTAAATAGTTTAAAAAGTATAAAAGTTACAAAGTTGAAAAATACATGTCTCCAGTCACCTAAGTAAGATCTACGCGACACAGTTTGAATGAAGTTTCAAAGTTAAACCGTTGAAGCCGCATTAAACGCACAAAAAGCGTTAGAAGAAGAATAAGAACTAGAGAAAGCAATTCCAGGGAATTACGAGTGCATTAAAACGTAAACATTTCTGCTCAATGAAATATTGTTAGATAATATTTCAAATATCATTCAAGCACAAAGATAGAGGTGAAGTAGAGAAAAGGTTGATGGGAGTTATGGTTGATGACAATTAACAGTGAATGGGCAAAAAGTTAAACAGTTGAGTAGTTCAAATAGTTGAGCTATTTATTAGAGAATTATTGTGTGAGGACTTTTATTTTGAAACAGTTGTGGGCAGAGGAAACTGTTGGTGGGATACATAGCTGATGACAACTGTAATTCGGAATGGCTACAGAGTTAAATAGTTGCATAGTTTTAATAGTTAAATTATTAAATACGGAATTATGGTAGCCTGACGAGCCAGACCCACATCAAGATGTAGGGTCTGGACACTCACCGTAGACAGGGCTCAATCGGAGGGGTGGGATAAACAGTTGAATTTCAAATTCCCTCCCCCGCAATAGGATAACGCTAAACGAATCATCTTGTTTTCAAGTAGCAGGATGCGTAACCTTCCCTCTCCACGCAATAGGCTAACGCTAAACGAATCATCTTCTTGTTTTCAAATAACAGGATGCGTTACCGTCGCAACTTCTGGTCGCATGTCAGTCACCATTATGTTAAGCCCACCCACTGACTCTATACACGCTGTGATTGGCCCGCTTTTATTTTCCATTTCTCAGAGCATTGCTAGACGGCCCCGCCAGCCAAATTACATTTGCTGCCGCTAGGGGCGTCTAGATTTTTAGGCTAGAATTATGGCACTGATGGCTTATTTTGAAACAGTTTTGGGCAGAGGAAATAGGTGGTGGGAGTCATAGTTGAAGACAACTGGCAATTAAAATGGTTGATTAATTGAGTAGTTTAAATGTTTAATTATTTAATTGTGAATAATTGTAGTAAGGACTTTCATTATGAAACAGTTTTGGGTAGAGGAAACAGTTGGTGGGAGTCATAATTGATGAAATCTGACAGTTGGAATAGCGTAACAGTTAAATAGTTGAATAGTTTAAATAGTTGAATTAAGTAATAGTGAATTTAGTTTCAGGCAGTAGAAACAGTTGGAGGGAGTCATAGTTGATGAAAGCTGACAGTTGGAATAGCCAAACAGTTAAATAGTTGAGAAGTTTAAATAGTTGAGTAGTTTAAATAGGTGAATTTAATTAATAGTGAATTTAGTTTCAGGCATTACAAACAGTTGGAGGGAGTCATAGTTGATGAAAACGGACAGTTGGAATAGCCAAACAGTTAAATAGTTGAGTATAAATAGTTGATGACAACTGACAGTTAAAATGTCTGAACAGTTAAATAGTTGAGTAGTTTAAATAGTTGAATTATTTAATAGTGAATTTAGTTTCAGGCAGTAGAAACAGTTGGAGGGAGTCATAGTTGATGAAAACAGACAATTGGAATAGCCAAACAGTTAAGTAGTTGAGTAGGCTATAAATAGTTGAGTAGTTTAAAATAGTTTTTGACAACTGACAGTTAAAATGGCTGAACAGTTAAATAGTTGAGTAGTTTAAATTGTTGAATGATTTGATAGTGAATTATGGTAGTGAAGATTTTTATTTTGAAACAGTTTTGGGCACAGGGAACAGTTGAATAGGATCTGTAGTTTATTAGAGAGAGAGTTCTGGCATACAGTAGGATTCTAGAAGCCTGAGAGTTCTGGCATAGGATTCTAAAAGCCTGGGAGAGAGAGTTCTGGCATAGGATTCTAATCGGAACTGTGATGTCATAGTCAAAATGTTAAGTCTATGGGGACATTTTGATAGTTTTAATTAAATAGTTTAAAAAGTATAAAAGTTACAAAGTTGAAAAATACAAAGCCCAGATGGCCTAAGTAAGACCTACGCGACACAGTTTGAATTAAGTTTCAAAGTTAAACCGTTGAAGCCGCATTAAACGCGTCAAAAGCGTTAGAAGAAGAATAAGAATAATAAGAATAATTGGAATAACAATAGAGTGCATTTTTCATGCACTCTAATAAGTGGAATAACAGTAGAGTGCATTTTTCATGCACTCTAATAAGAATAAGTGGAATAACAGTAGAGTGCATTTTTCATGCACTCTAATAAGTGGAATAACAGTAGAGTGCATTTTTCATGCACTCTAATAATTGGAATAACAATAGAGTGCATTTTTCATGCACTCTAATAAGAATAAGTGGAATAACAATAGAGTGCATTTTTCATGCACTCTAATAAGAATAAGTGGAATAACAATAGAGTGCATTTTTCATGCACTCTAATAATAATAATATGCTTGATTTGTACAGCACCTTTCATACACAGAATGCAGCTCAAAGTGCAGCATTTAACACAATAATAATGAAAAAATAAAAATAGTACAAACAAACAAATAAACAAAACAATAAATAAATCCGATTTAGAGTGAAGTAAAAATGGGAATTCACCAGATGGTAAGGAGATAAATACATCACATACAACACAACTAATGCAATGAAAATAGGAAGACCCTGTAAATAGCAACAGTAGAATGTAAACTAATGTACATTTTTTGCTTAATTCAAAATATGTTTGATTTATTGTATTATGTTGCGTTTTGAATTACAGATTGTAAAATAATGTGACGAAATAGGCTACAAAAGCTAACTAAAAGCTCTCATTTACAGGTATGTTTTCAGATCTTTTTTTTTTTTAGAGATGTTTACAGAATTAGCCTGTTTTACCATGTCCAGAGGCAGGGTGTTCCATAGCTTCAGTGCATAAGGGAAAAAAGCTTGTGGTCACAATTAAAATATTAGCATGGGAAGATCTAAGGTTCCTTTGAGGTTGATAAGATATTAAAAGCTCGGAGATATATGAAAGTGCTATGCCATTTAGAACTTTGTAAGTAATTAACAGAACCTTAAAATCTAATTCTAAATCGAATTCTGTAGGAAACAGGGAGCCAGTGCAGCTCAGCTAACACAGGGGTGATGTGCTGTCTCTTCTTGGTGTTTGTCAAAAGTCTAGCAGCAGGAGAGTTGTGTGTGAGTTCCGATTTCCTCTCGACTTGTGTTACCTTGTCCTTCCCTCCGACACAAGGCGAGCCGCGAGCCGGTGATGACCATGTGAGATGTGTCAGAGAGGAACAGCTTGCCTGTCCCTGACCGTCCCTTCTCCCAACATCTGCCATGATACGCAGGACCCAGGATGTCACCGTGTTCCATTATTTATCTCCCTCCCCGCGCGCCGCGCTCCAGCTCTCAGCCGAATGGCACTTTTCATTTCGGAGATAGTCTCCGCCCCAGTGAGCGCCAAACAGACACTCTCCTGTCTCCCCGCCGTGTCGCCATGTCGCTCCGCGGCTCGTCTACCTTACGGGGCTGCCGAGGCCCAACCTGATTAGCGGGTCAGGGACGGAGGGAGAGGGGCGGCGTGCGGTGTGCTGCGGTGTGGTGTGGTGCGGCGCGCTGGGATTGGTTTGAGGGGGGCTGAGTTAATTAGCTTAATAAGATTGGGGGGAGTTAGGAGAGGCCGAGGGCACCATGCGGTCGCGTCGCTCGCTCGCTCGCTCCGCAAAAAACGCCCGGCGCTCGGCACACTAATCTCCTGGAGTGAGCGGAGGCAGCCGAGGAAGCGCTGGGATCAGGTGTCACAGAAAACAAAGGAATTCAATTGAAATCTCTCACACTTAATGGCCAGCCTGCCGTCGTGATTGAATACGTACACACCTGACTCCAGATCAGTGAGCCACATGGCGATCGAGAAGCGCTTTGTGTTGATGAGTTCTGGTTTTCAGTGTGCATGTTGGTTTTGTGTTTGTGTTGCTTTTTATATGAATATTCCATTATAACTGTAACCCAGGCGTTAGCCTCAAAACATTCAATCACTATTCATGAAACAGTAAACCAAGAAGTCAGTCATGCCATCTCTGGCTTTGATTTACCAAGAGAATACCAGCAGTGATCCTTTACTAAATACCTGCTCTGTACAACACTTTGTAGTTTTATACATAGTGTAGTTCATAGTTCATGGTTCATATGTTGACAGGGTGAAGGAACAGGTTTAAATGAACACTCTTGACTCTCTCTAGTCTTTAGAAAATATTATCCTCGTCGCTGACCATTATAAGACCAGACTGGACCTGGTGTTCCCTTCACTGGTCACGTCATGTTCTGTCCCATAGTTCTGACCAATAACTATCAACTGATCCATATCACTATGTGATGGGGAATATAGTCTCAGTTGCCATATCACTATGTGATGGGGAATATAGTCCCAGTTGCCATATCACTATGTGATGGGGAATATAGTCTCAGTTGCCATATCACTATGTGATGGGGAATATAGTCTCAGTTGCCATATCACTATGTGATGGGGAATATAATCTCAGTTGCCATATCACTATGTGATGGGGAATATAATCTCAGTTGCTATATCACTTAGTGATGGGGAATATAATCTCAGTTGCCATATCACTATGTGATGGGGAATATAGTCTCAGTTGCCATATCACTATGTGATGGGGAATATAGTCTCAGTTGCCATATCACTATGTGAGGGGGAATATAGTCTCAGTTGCCATATCACTATGTGAGGGGGAATATAGTCTCAGTTGCCATATCACTATGTGATGGGGAATATAGTCTCAGTTGCCATATCACTATGTGATGGGGAATATAGTCTCAGTTGCCATATCACTATGTGATGGGGAATATAGTCTCAGTTGCCATATCACTATGTGATGGGGAATATAGTCTCAGTTCATTCAGAGACACTGAAAGAGTTTCCCCGCTCAGACACATAATCTCTTTGGAAAGAATGCTTTCCTCAAGGAGCCGTTCTGAGCTGAATATCTCCGACATGTAGCCCAGTCAGGGCTCAGAGGCAGAGGACGTAGAGGTCGTGTTTCATCCTCGCTATTCTCTCCTTTCAAATTAGCCACAATTATCCTCCGGCTCACAGAATAACAATATTTCAATCTGTCACCGTGACAACAAAAAGCCTCATTCAACCTGCCGCACATGCCCAAATTGAATTCTGGGATTAATTGCGGATTGATGGATGGCCGGTCGCCCCGCGTGCGTCGTAAGATGGATACGGCGGGAGATGGGGAGAGACTCGCCACGGCCCACTTATGTCCACAGCCACCAGCACGCCTTATCAAAGAGCACCGGGCCTTTTAACGGGGAGTGTGATCAATCAGGCTGGGACAGTCTGTGTGTGTGTGGAGGGGATGGGTGGTGGGTGTGAGAGAGTGTGTGTGTGTGTGTGTGTGTGTGTGTGTGTGTGTATGTGACAGTGTGTGTGTATGGGTGCAGGTATTCCATTTCAGCACCTTCTGTGTCAGGAAGGAGATGAATCACACCCAAGCCCTTCTCTCCGGTATCTCAGCGCAGGCAACAGCCTTGTTTAGGCGCTGGGAGCACTCAGGTGCAATAGACGTGTAATTGAGAGAGAAATCGAATTGACTTCTGAGCGAAGTTGGAGTCTTCACACGTCCGGGTCCAGCAGTCATTTATTACCCAGAGCCGCCGACTAATTAGGGAGAAAAACTGACCAGTCAGTTCGCTCGGTCATTCTGTCTGCAGACCAGGGAGCGACCTGAAGGGTTTTAGCGAGACGTTTTTAAACAGAACGTGTCTCGGTCACTGCCAGCGCTGACCGGACGACATTGAAATGCGATTATGATTCTGAGGCGAGCGGCTCCGATGCGTGTCCATGTGTGGGCGGCCCTGTGCGTCGCTGGGAGCTGGCCGCGGAGGTAGAGAAGGGTTTATTGCCACGGCTACAGCAGAGCGGGATTGCTTTGACTGCCGAGAGACGCCTGTGGTCTTCACGTCCACTCTGCTCCCTCCGACTCTGCTAACTCATTGTCTGTGGCCTGTAATGATAGCTGTTAAATGAACATCAAATCCAATAACAACCGTTTTTATATCGTAACTGTTGGCTGTGTTCGCCAGCTCCCCTGGCCCTCGACTCTGCTGGGATTATTTTTCCGCATTCAGTCCATTCACCGGCGCTAATGTTGCTGAAAAACCACCCAGCCAGGGCTTTTTTTTTTACAGCAATAAAAGTTTTCAGATTCCTGCGACCAAACTTTCCTCAAAACTCTGCAAGCGGAGCCGAAAAAGCGCAGTCCCATCTAAGTGGATTATGATGTAATTTATCTAGCCGAACCACAGAGAGGGCTGCCAGAGTCTGACCCACAAACAAGAGCCCCGGAGCGCGCGCCAAGAAACTTCATGGCACAAATCAACTATTCTACAGTTTACATTCTCTAGCAAGCCTGCATAAATAGCTAGTCCCTTCTCATGCCTCCGCCGTGGGTAATGCAAATAAATAATGCATCGAGTGAGTCCATAATGAGGCGCATTCTGTAGTGAGCTTGATGTAAACATGATAATTGACTCAACTGCCAAACGTCACGTCGCTATGCTAATTTAGCATAGCGCGCTAATGCTAATGGTCTGTCTGAGCTGGACGTGGCGTCCGCGCGGAGAGCGTGCCCCTGATGGGAAGTCCAGATGGGGGTCGAGTAATGTCTGGGTGGACTTGGCCCCCGCGCTCGGCCAGCGCTAATGAGGAGTCAATGGCACATAAACACGTCTTGTCACGGTGTCACAGGAGGGCTGGGGTTTGGACCCCTCCACGACAGGATGAATTATTGATCACTGCGTGTCCAAAACATTTCACTTTCTAGCGTTCACAGAGGGTTTAGCCGTCATGTTCTGCTGAGCTGTCGGTTTTTCCAGCCGCGGCTAATAAAGGAAGTGCTAGCGTCGTAGCCTAATGTATTCACACACGTGCTCGTCAACATCCATCACACCATCCTTGGGCTTTGTGGAAGAACGCGCTCTCTGTACCCCTGCTCACTAAATCTCTGGAATGAGGCGACCTTTGGCTAATTAGCGCTCCTTTTCATCCCGAGTGGTCTCTTTAAATGGTAGCGAGGACACCTGAGGAAGCCTGCTGTCCAAAACAAACACTTCCTCCAGAGTTTGATGTGTTAGTGGGAAACACTGGAATGTAAATTTGGCTTTGAGTGGACAAATCAGCAAGTTAGTCCAGGCTTGCCCGGCAAAGGAGTGTTTGTGTGCCGGCCACTGGCTAGCGCTGGTCGCCAGGGAAACGAGTGGCTCGTCAGGAGGACAAAGACACAAATAAGTTGAGCCAGTGAGTGTGTGCGTGCTTGAGCCAGTGTGTGTGTGTGTGTGTGTGTGTGTGTGCTTGGCGAGGGGAAAGGAGAAGTGCACTGGGCATTGAAGAGCTCATTTCCTTGCTAATGAATGAAGCTAGTGGCTGAATGGAGCACGAGGGCCCCTGATCACAGGAACCTGGCTGTGTGTGTGTCTGTGTGGGATCACAGGAACCCGGCTGTGTGTGTGTGTGTGTGTGTGTGTGTGATCACAGGTACCCGGCTGTGTGTGTGTGTGTGTGTGTGTGTGTGTGTGTGTGTGTGTGTGTGTGTGATCACAGGTACCCGGCTGTGTGTGTGTGTGTGTGTGTGTGTGTGATCACAGGTACCCGGCTGAATACAGGAGGCCAGCCCTCTCCAGCAGCCCAGAAACGAGCGCCTTTGAACCGCCTTCCACAGGATGCGTCAGGGTCCAACTGCCCTGTGTGTGTGTGTGTGTGTGTGTGTGTGTGTGTGTGTGTGTGTATGTGTGTGTGTGTGTGTGTGTGTGTGTGTGTGTGTGTGTGTGTGTGTGTGTGTGTGTGTGTGTGTGTGTGTGTGTGTGTGTGTGTGTGTGTGTGTCTTCCACAGGATACGTCAGGGTCCAACTGGCCTGCTAGCTTTTAAACATCACTTCCTCCCCCATGGTTTAGAAAGGCCCCTGCCACCCGTCCCCCCCACCCCTCCTCATAGGTGAAGTGGATGTCACAGCTATTGGGGAAACATTTGGTCCCTCTCTCTCTCTCTCTCTCTCTCTCTCTGTCTCACTCCATTTGTTAACCACCAGCCAGAACTGAATGAGTTCCTGCAATCCCAGAATCAAAGGCACGTTAACAGGGATGTAACAAAAGTGCCAACACCACCCCACCCCCCCACGCCCCCCTTCACCCCCCACCCCCACCTCCGCTCATGTGTCTAGACTATCGTTCATTGTTCACTTGTAAAGTTGTTGTCACCCCTGTCATTCACGTCATGTTTTTAATGTTTCAGACTTTCTCAGATATCTGATAAGTGCATCCAAACAACAATCATTTCTTTTCAAAATAATGATTTTTTTTTGTTGTTGTCACAAAATATATTGTTTTTAAGAGTTAACATCTTGTCTTGTGTTTGTTAGGATGGCTGTTAATTCCAGGTTAGTCCCATCTGAAAAATCAATCAGTGTGCTCTGCTCTGCTGTGAGGACATTGTGGGTTGCACACACACACCTGCACACACACACACACACACACACACACACACACACACACACACACACACACACACACATATTGGCATTGTGGGTGCAGTAAATAACTAACCTACTCTAAATCAATGAAAGGCTTTCAGCTTCAAAGTTTCAGCCTTGCTTTATGTAGAGCAACACATTACACCTCACCACAATTACAAACACACTCTTCACCACACACACACACACACACACACACACACACACACACACACACACACACACACACACACATGTAAACTGTCTCTCATACGTGTGACTTGTTCACACCCCTGGGGAAGGTGAGGCACGTCCCCCCCCCCCCCCCCCCCCCCCCCATTTGTCTGTGAGAGCCACGTGAGGACCTCTGTCCAGTGTGAAGACGACACTCATAACACTGGCCCAAGGAAGGAGATCATTAGCGTGTGTGTGTGTGTGTGTGTGTGTGTGTGTGTGTGTGTGTGTGTGTGTGTGTGTGTGTGTGTGTGTGTGTGTGTGTGTGTGTGTGTGTGTGTGTGTGTGTGTGTATGTGTGTGTGTGTGTGTGTGTGTGTGTGTGTGTGTGTGTGTGGTGAAGAGTGTGTGTGTGTGTGTGTGTGTGTGTGTGTGTGTGTGTGTGTGTGTGTGTGTGTGTGTGGTGAAGAGTGTGTGTGTGTGTGTGTGTGTGTGTGTGTGTGTGTGTGTGTGTGTGGTGAAGAGTGTGTGTGTGTGTGTGTGTGTGTGTGTGTGTGTGTGTGTGGTGAAGAGTGTGTGTGTGTGTGTGTGTGTGTGGTGAAGAGTGTGGAGGTGTGTGTGTGTGTGTGTGTGTGTGTGTGTGTGTGTGTGTGTGTGTGTGTGTCTTTGTCTTTGTGCTTATAAAACAAGGCTGTGCTGACTAACGTTGAGGTCAACCTCTGCTCCTATGAATGCATCCAAACCATGTTCCGCTTAAGTGACAGAGGATGTGGAGATCAGATTTGTTTTTCTGCCTGTGAAATTATGGACACAAGGTTCATGCCCTGGAAGAAGGATGTGTAATCATTCTTTGCAGTATCTTTGGCATGATCATTATATTGTAGTGGTGAAAATCATTTCATCATATGTTTTTGCAGGTTAATTGAATAGCTAGTATATTATTGACAAGATAATATTATCTGTACTTATCGGCGCAAATATTATACGTAAATCTGTACTCTGAAATTGTATATATTCAAAATAGTTTTTAAACTCTAAACTAAGTCTGTATTCCATGTACTGTAAGACTGGGGTATAGACGTTTATTACACTTATATAACTTCTCTGTTCCTTTAGAGTGTAATTCAGAAGTTATCATGAAAAAAATAATTTTAATGAAAAAATCCCCTTGTCGTCTTAAAATAGCTTAAACGTATTTGCACACCCTCTTGCTTGTTCTAGAATGTTCTCTCTCTCCGAGTATACACTGTTCTCTTGCTTCTAGCTGCTGCAGCTGACTCGTTAGATAGCTTGTTGCCGTCTTTATGAATATTCGTCCCAGCCCCAAGAAGAATTGTTCGATATGTAGATCCAAATCTGACTGCACATATTTCATTCATGATGTGTCTTGTAAAACATAGCTGACATCCTACAGACATGTTAGCAAATTTAAAAATGTGATTTTCACCGGGGGCGGTCTTTAAATATTTATTTTACTGGTTGATTCATGCCGGATGTGATACTCTGACAGCACTGTCCATTCCACGGCACCAAATGGCCTTAACTGCAGACCCCACGGCCTCGCTGTGACGGGCGTGTGTGTGTGTGTGTGTGTGTGTGTGTGTGTGTGTGTGTGTGTGCCTGTGACAGCGAATCATGCTGCTAACTCACTCATGTCAGTATATGCACAGCCAGCCATGGCTGATGCACACACAGTCGTGGCTCTAGCAAAAGTATGGCATCAACTTAATGCTGATAGCAATTTAACCAGACACAGTGACAGCGAGTTACGGCTCAACCAGCTGAAAGCAGACGAGGCATGAACCCACAGTCTGTGTGTCTCGCAGGGTTGACATGCCGACGAGGGTGGGAAGACAGCTTATTATGGGATATCTGTCAAACACACCCTG